>NC_056727.1:214911612-215161612 GCF_019279795.1 Protopterus annectens
AAGGGTTTAATCCTATAAAGGGAGCCTAGTTTCCTGTTGCCGGTTTTTATGGTATTGTTGATGTGGGTTTCAAAGTTCAGGTTGTTATCAATGGTTACCCCTAGAAGTTTACTTGTTGGATCAGGACATATGAGTATACCATTATTGGATAAGACTGAAAAATTCATTGGGAGTGACTTATGGGTAGGAGTGAAGAGGAGGAGTTTAGTTTTTTTGGGGTTCAAGAGCAGGCAGAGTTGTAGAAACCAGTTTTCTGTTGTATTAAACATTTTCTGAGTTAGAGTCTTGGGTTGGGATTGAGAATTATCTGAGAAGATTATTGTTGAATCATCTGCATATTGTACACAGTTGGCTGGAGGAATAGATAGGTTAAGGTCATTGATAAATAATGAGAAAAGGAGGGGGCCCAATATAGAGCCCTGAGGAACACCTAGGGTAACAGGGAGATGGGATGATAGGTTGTTGTCCCATAGCACTGCCTGTTGTCTATTGTCCAAGTAGGATTGGAACCATTTTATAGTCATTGTATCCAGAGAAAAGGATTTTAGTATATTAATAAGTAGATAGTGGTTGACCATGTTGAATGCCTTTGAAAGGTCAATGAAAAGTGCTGAAGAGAGAAGATTGTTATTACGGTTATTATTGATGCTGTCAGTGAAGGATAGGAGTGCAGTTGTCGTACTGTGGAAAGGTCTGAAGCCATGCTGACATTTGGCCAGTAAATTGTTCTGAAGTAGATGGTCTAGTAACTGTCTATGGATACACTTTTCCATTATTTCAGCTAATGGGGAGAGTAGTGCTATAGGACGATAGTTAGAATATTCTATGGAGTTTCCACCCTTGTGTAAGGGGATAATATGGGAGACTTTCCAGATGGCGGGAATAGTGCTTTCTTGTATGGTTCTATTTATCAACAGTGATACAGGATATGCTATGGCTTTGGCTGCCTTTAGCAGATATTCTGCTGGTAGCTGGTCAGCTGATGGGGTAGTAGGTTTTAGCTTGTATAAAAGGTTGAAGATGAGAGAAGTTGGGACAGGTGGCAGGTATAGAGTTGGAAGAGAGTTAGTAGTTAAGATTGGAAGGGCAGAGCTATCGGCTGTTAGTTGTTTAGCAAGTGTTTGGATGGTGTCTGTGAAGAAGGTATTAAAAGCATTAGCAGTTTGCTTTGGATTGTTGGGATTTTCTCCTATGGGGGCGGTGTTGTGGACTGGCCTGGTCTAAGTAGTCTGTTTATGCTAGCCCAGAACTTTTGTGGATTCTTTTGGTTGTTCTGTTGGAGGTTGCAGTAGAAGTTTTTTTTTTATCTTCAAGTATAGCTTTTTATGTCTCGTTTCTTTTTTGCCTGAATTGTTGTTGGTCTATGGGGTTTTTAGTTGTTCTCCATTGTGCCCAGATTTTATTTCTGTGTTGAATTTTTTGCCTGGTTTCCTTTGTAAGCCATGGAGCGGGTTTAGATTTAATTTTGATGGAACACGTTGGTGCATGGTGGTCAAGGATTGTTAGGAATTTTGAGTTAAAGTAGCAGTTTACTGCTTCGTCAAGTGGGAGGTATTTTATGGGTGACCAATCACATGCTTTTAGTTCAGTTTGGAAGTTATTGGGGTTAAAATTTCTGTTGCTTCTTATTGTTTTATATATGGTTGAGTTGTGTGAGCTCGACCTTTGCCTGATTATGTAAGTGAGAGAATGGTCACTTACATCGTCAGGGAGGGTCCCTACATTGTAGAGTTGTTAGTGATTGTTTATAGGAATCCAGTCTAGGATAGATTCTTTATTGTTGGGTTTATTAATTCTGGTTGGGGAGTTCATTGTTTGTGAGAAGCCATGAAGGTTAATATGGGAAGTTGGTGTTTCGGTAGAGCAGTCCTTCCAGTTTATATTAAAGTCTCTAAGAATTATTGTCTCTTTGGGAATATTTGAAGAGAGCTCAGCAAGGATACCTTCCAGAGTGCTGGCGTTGTTACCAGGTGGCAAGTAGATACATATTATATTTATCGATTTGCTAGGATTAAGCAGAAGTTTAGTGCTAATGATTTCTACATTGTTTTGTGAAGGGGAACTGAAATCTAGTATTGATATTTGTAGCCCTTCTTTATAAAGAATAGCAACTCCCCCTCCTTTTTTTGCTTTGCGGTCTTTTCTTAAGATGTTGTAGCCAGGTGGAATGATTTCAACATCTTGCATAGTGGGTTTTAGCCATGTTTCTGTTAAACAAAGTATATCAAAGGAATGAACATCCAGGAGAGCATGGAGGTGGGCAATTTTATTATTTATGCTGCGAATATTGAGGTGGGCCATATAAAGTGAGTTGGGAGACTTAGATGGGATATTAGGGGAAGAGGGAATATGAGTTTGTGGTTGTATGTGTACTTTATGACCTGGTCCTGGGTTAGGATGGATGTCTCCATCTAGTAAGGAAAGGTATAATAGTTTGTTTAAGGGATTGTGGAGGTTATAGTAATGGTGGAGAGGTTTTCTGGGTTTTAGATAGTTATATTTGATATGGGTTAGTCTGTGATATTTTGCAGGTAAATAGGTAGGTAGAGATGTTATATTTATGTGTTCTGGGGAGTTAATTAGTAAACAGAGGGTTTATTGATTTATATATATATATTATTACAAATATTGTAAAAAGAGGAGTTTTTGTTGTTTATGGTGCAAAGAGTAAGTTTCTTTAATAAAAGTAATATTGTTATTATAGTTGTGGTTAATTAGTGTTGCAAGAAGCTTGGAAGAAACAATGCACCATTAAGCATATTTAGCAGACATTTTGTCTCAAGAATTGATTGGTTATTGGCTTATAAAAGTTTTATTCAGTTTCAGTTGAAGTTAGAAATGAATGGTTATGCGTCCAGTTAGAGAAATGTTCTAAGCAATCACATTAACTCAATAGGTAGCACTATTGCCTTAGGTGCAGAAGGCTGTATTTTTCCACACTATCTAGTTGGATTACATTTTCTATAATGAAATGGCAGTATAGCATTAAGGGGTATTGTACTCCTGCGTACTCAGGTGGGTATAAACAATCTCATGGTGCTTATTAGAAAACGTTGTGTGCTTTATTAACATTTACATTCATTTTATATCACATAAAAACTTTAAAGTAATTATTACATTCATACTTAAAACTCTTTACAAGTTATCAGTACAAAAGAACTTAAATAACAGTTCTATTTTAGTAATTATTCTTTCTTTTGTATTTACTCTCTGTCCTCCCACTATTTTAAAACAATCCTCATATTGCAGCAAATACATTATCCTCTTCCTTTTTGATTACATTACAGATTCTCACATCTTTTTCCACATCACCATATTGTAACAAAGAATACTTTATTCCACTTATCACTGTCACATTTGTTTACTTTTTCATACTTTCCATATAGTATCATATTCACATTCATGCATTTAAATTCTTCCTATCATTATTCATTTTTAAACTTTTCCCAAAGTTCTTTATTCTTTTTACAGCTCAAATAATGTTTTGTTGTATCAACTTCACTGCAATCAACATATTTTCTTCCTCCGTCACCTTATATTTCATTTTCCCTTTCAGTGGTAACTTATACATTTCGGCACAAAGAAATACCTCTGTTTCATAACGTTTTCAAACCTTTTCGTTTGTCTTTCATTGCCTTTTTTCATTTTCTTCTAAATCATTCCGTGGGTATACAATGTTTTTTTTTTCCTAAAATCATATTATACAATTCTTTTATGTTCTCATCAATGTTACTTACTTTTAACTTCCATAATTTTATTTTTTGTCATATTCCTTTTCTTCCATACCGTCCCTTTGTTCTTTTGCCCTGTTTTTCCTTCCCATACATTTTTATATTTTTTATATAGCATCTTACATATCATTTGTTTTGTTTTCCCTTTACCTTTCTCATTACCACCAATAAATGCATGGATGATAACTGTACCGATACAATCAAACACTCTTCTTCTTCTTGGGTTTTATTATAAATTCTTCCTTTTCTCACCAGGTTCAGCCTGGAGCCACATATAAGACTAAAATTCTAATAACTCTTTTCCATTTGAGTGGGAAACATATATATTCTCCCTAAGTATGCTGTTTTCCTAACACATAAGCACTCAGCACATATGTATTTTTCTGAAATGATAAGCAAAAACTTTTCTACCAAGTTAACGTTTTTATTTGTAACAGTATCTCCACTGACTTATTACACTTTAAATCTCATCAAATGTCACTCCCCAAATCTGTGAGATATATTCCATTTGTTTTTAAATCTCATCAAATGTCACTCCCTAAATCTGTGAGATATATTCAATTTGTTTTTATATCTCATCGAATGTCACTCCCTAAATCTGTGAGATATATTCCATTTGTTTTTATATCTCATCAACATCCCTCACACTTCATTTTGTTTAAATGCAGACCAGCTTTTTAACAACTTTTACAACATCATTAGAACCTCATTTATCCATCCCTTGCTTTTTGTTATGTGAATTAAATCATCTGCATACGTCTTATATACTGGTAATATAACATTTCTTTCCATCTCACATTTTGACTCCCTCATTTTATACACGCATGTCTGTATTACTGTGTTCATAGTGATACTGTATACTGAGTTCAGATAAGCACATACTCATCAGATATCCCTGTTTTACTCCTTTCTTAATACTCATGTTTTCCCATCAATCCATTTATTAAAACTTCTACCCACAAATTTTCATAACATGTTCTTATTATATTAACATTTTTTCTCCTATGCCATATGCCTCTACAATCTTCCACATTGTTTCATAGCTTACTTTATCAAATGCTTTAGCTATGTCACATGTTATCAGTTGTGCTTCTTTATTTTCTTTCAGTATCATCTCTATGACTTCTTTCATTATAATTAACATTTATATTATCTATGTCTTCCTTTTATGCCATAAATCCCTTCTCCTACTATCTTATCCAATACTTTCTCAACCCTTTTTGTAGCATTTTCAGAAATATTTTACAGTCAGTACTCCCATTGTTTTAGGCCTCCAATGTTGTATATCTTTTCTTCCATTCTTTTTCAATAGATATTTTACCCCTCCACTACATATATCTTCTTCTTTTGTACCTTCCTTCATCCATTCATTTAATATTTTAAAAAAAATCTGTTCCATATTTATTCATTTCCTTATAATATTCATGACTTATACCCTCTAATTCTGGCACTGATTCATTCTTGCCTTCTTTTATCAGCTTCTCAATTTCTTCAGTTGGTATACCACTTTCTGACAAATTCCTTAGATGTTCAGATATTTTTTTTTCACTTTCCATTCCTCTTGTCAACCCTTTTTGTACAATTCCTCTACAAAAGTTTCCACCATTTCTAAAATATCCTCATGTTTGCACTTTATATTTCCTTTGCCATCAAAGTTATCATCCCTCCTTCCTTTAGGGTTGCCACCTTTTCAAATGTCGAAAGTGGGACATTTTTTGTAGAAATGTCAGATTTTGCAGGACAAAAATACCCTTGAGTAGTACAAAGGATAGAACTTCACTTTTTTGCCAAAATAACATCTTATTTTTGTAGCATTTGAGTTGCTTATGCTATTTCATATAACATTTAGGTATTTCAGAAAAAAATAACTGTTTTATGCAACTATTAAAGACAACACGAGAAATATTTTTGTCCTAAAATCTCAGGACATTTGCCATTTTTTCAATTTGTTCACACGACACAACTGCCCAAAGAGGGACTGGCCCTTGCAAAGTGGTACAGGTGGTAACCCTACCTTCCTTGGCTCATTTTTACTTCTTTTCCCAAATAAGGGGAAATGTGGTCTTTAATTCTTTTTGCATTGTTTTAACTTTTCTTTTTTATACATCTGTGTCTCTGTTTCCCTTATTTTGTCATTTCCTTTTTCTATCTCTTTCTCATAATTCCATAAAATTTCTTTATATATATATCAACTATTTGTTATTTTAAGCTATGAAAAACACTGGCAGCTACAAAAGATAGACAGAACTGTCTTTAGCGTAAAATATTTATTCAATGCTTTCATCAACCAGATTTCATCAGAAAAACAAATGCATCTAACAAACAACCTTCTTAAATACTAAAAAAAAATCCAATAATGTCTACACATTGATTAATCAATTAATTAGACATAAAACAATGTTAAACAAGTTGTTTCAAAGCAATCCAACACTAAAATAATTACATCTACTCTTAATCATTTGAAAAATAATGAAATATTTAATCAGTTTTTTTATTTGCCACAAAACATTTTATGATCACCATATCATTTAAGGCTAGGGACTATCTGCTCTCAGCTTAATTTTCCATTTAGTCTCCTTTCTCTCTACTTTGTTTTTAAGGTTACCACCTCTTAAATCTTGTGCCACATAATCCAAAATAGTAAAAGTATATTTCTTATAAGAAACACAAGACACTGAATGTCTATAAAGCACGTTATTTTCATCTTTGGCTCTTAAAGGTTCATAGGTTCATAGGTAGGTATTAGGCTATCGGCCCAAGGGCCTAAGTAATCCTAGCCAACAAGGTTCCCTGGCTTATGCCACCCAAGAAAGTTATTTTTCTGTGCCACTGTCGAGCAGAGACACAGAAGTGATCCCCGGGGTGTATTTCCTATTTCCCATCCACTCATCAAGATTTTTCTTGAAGAGTGCTAATGAAGAACTTTGCTTGACATAAATGGGTAGCCTGTTCCAGAGTATGGGAAGTCTCTGGGACAGGACTCTATCCCTCCAGCATGTACTGTTTATTGTGGTGACAAGATTTAGGTCCCTAGAGCATGCAGCTTGGAGGGATTGGGATTTCTTTAGGTGTAGCATGTCCAGCAGCTCTGGGTTTGACATAGCTTTATATGTTAGGCAGAGATCACCTCGAAGTAGGCGATATGCTATGGAGTAAAGCTGGAGATTTTTGAGATGGTCAGTGTAGGGCATTTGTTTGAGGCCAGTAATCCTCTTTGTCAGGTACTTCTGTGGCCTTTCCAGCTGCTGCAGATGTTTTGTGATGTACATTCCAAAAAGGGTGTTGTATTCTATAATGGGTCTAATGGTGTTGAGTAGAGGGGAACAATGACCTCTTTTTTCCTGGATGGGGACCCTTTTATGATGAGGTGTGCCACGTAGAAGGACTTCCTGACTACTGTGGTGATGTGACTATCAAAGGAGAGACTACTGTCCACCTGGGTCCCAAGGTCACTTATTACACATTCGGTATTAAGTAGATTGCTGCCTATGTGGTAGTTCATGGGTACTGAGTTTTTACCAAAGGGGATGACACTGCACTTTTTGGCATTAAGCTTGAGGTCATGGCTCTGACACCAGGCATCTATCTCAGAGACACCCTTCTGTAGGATGTCCACATCATTTGGGGACTTGACTATGGCTCCTAGTTTGCAGTCATCTGTGAACTTCTTTAGCCAGAGGCCTTCTGTGTTAGTCTGTACTTCAGAGAAGTAAGTACCAAACAGTAGAGGTCCCAGGACTGAACCCTGTGGTACTCCACTTGTCACTGGTTTAAGGTCAGATTTAGAGTCTGCAACTTTTACATTGTGGGTTCTGTCAGTGAGCCATTTGGTAACCCATCTTGTGATTTAGGGATTTATACCTAGTTTAGTGTGTTTAGATATAATTCCAGAATGGGGGATGGTGTCGAAAGCCTTGTCATGGTCAAGATAGGCTGTGTGAACCACCTTATCCTCATCTACGGCTTTGGTGACTGCCTCAAAGACGGCGATCAGGTTCAGGAGGCATGATCTGCCTTTCACAAACCCAAACTGGGTGGGATCCAGACTTTGGAGGTTACCAATGTCTTTGTTTATGAGTTCCATGATGATATGTTCCATGGCCTTGCAGAACAGGCTCGTCAGGCTAATAGGGCAATAGTTCCCAGGATCAGTGGTGGCTCCCCCATTGTGGAGTGGGATAACTGTTGCTGTGCACCACTCAGTAGGCACAAAGCCTGATGCGAGGCTATTATTGAACATGGTGCTTAAGTGGGGAGCCAGTTCATTCTGAAGTTTGTGTAAAACGCAGCCTGGGATGTTGTTCAGTCCCATGGATGCTGTGTTTTTGGCTTTAGAGAGTGCAGCCTTTACCTGCATAGTTGTGATTACAGGGACACTGCAATCTTCCTGTATAGATATGGGCTCTTTAGGGGGTGGCAGGTAAAGTTAGCACTGAACCTATCTGCTAGAATGTTGGCAATATCAGTTGGCTCTGTAATTTTTGTGCCATTGTGCTGTAACTCAGAGTAGATTTGGGTGTTGCCATCGAGATTCTTCACATAGCTATAGAATGCTCTGTGGTTGTCCTTAGAATCAGTGGCAATTTTGTTTTCGTAGCTAGCTTTGGAGGATCTTATAAGGGATCTCAGCTTCTTACTGAGGCTGACCAGGGAGCTCCTCCACTCATGGGATTTTACTCTCTTTTGCAACAGTTTCTTCCTTCTGTTGTACAGTTTGTTTATGGCAGGGGACCACCAGATTGGCTTCCTTTTTTGGAGGATAGTGTCTTGGTTCTGTTTGGGATAGCATGATCCATGCACTCATGTAAGTGCTTATAGAGTGCATTTCTGTAGGATTCAGCAGTTGTACCTGTATTGTCCATCTGCATGGGTGTCATGAAGTTCACCACTTCTGTCTTAAGAAGCATGAAGTTGGCTTTGGAGAAATTTTTTACCATGGTTTCCTTAATGGGGGGTGGGGGCGGGATGTGGATATCAAGGGTGATTAGCTTATGGTTGGATCGGACCTACGAGGAGTTGACTTCAGGTGTGGAAAACCAGTCACTCATGTTGGTAATGACTAGGTCTAGGATATTGTTGCCCCTGGTGGGGGTGTGGATAAGTTGATCCAGGGCATTGGAGTTTATGAATTCCAGAAAGCGTTGAGCTAAGGAGCTGGTACACGAGTAGTTTTCCCAGTTAATGGTGGGGTAGTTGAAGTCACCCATTATTAGGGTGTTTGGTTGAACCCTAATATTTTCCAGTACATCAAGAAAAGAGGAGTGGGAATCCTGGGGCATGGTGGGGGATCTGTAGCAAGCTACAATTTGGATTGCAGTGTTGCCCAGAGTTAGTTGCACTTGGATAACCTCGGATGCATTATGCTGAGCAACTAGCCTGGAGGTGTGGATATCCTTAATGAATATGGACACACCTCCGCCTTTGGTGTTTCGGTCCAGGTTACATGGCCGAAAAGTGTGGTATGAGTTATAGCCTGGTAGTGCAGGGGTGCTCTCTGGAGCCTTGAACCAGGTCTCAGTCACTGCACAGATATCGATGTTCTCCATTTTAAGGAGTGCCTCTAGTGAGTGCATTTTGAGATTTAGACTTCTAGCATTGAGTAGCATTACCCTCAGTTTTTGATTGCCTGTTCCTGTTATGGTGGTGAATTTGTCATTTGAACCTTGCCTAAAAATGCACTATAGGGGCGGTAAGAGCCTTAGCCAGTATCCAGAATCCCAGGGGTGACAGGTGCAGGCCATCTGTGGCAAAGCATCGTGGTCTGTCGACCATGTCATCCCAAGCAGACAGATACTGGATCCCCTTAGAATGACACCAGAAGCTTAGCCAATTGTTGAAGTCAATCATTTTGTCCTTGTACTGTGGTATCATTCTGGGCGATGGCAGAATGCTACTCAGGGCTGGGGTCATACCTGCCTGGGCTACAAGATCAGAGAGCTTTTCCATGTCTCTTTTCATGTAGTCCGGGGAGGTATGTCTAAGGTCATTCACACCAACATGGACAATGACAGAGTCATATTTGTACTTGTTGTGGAGTGACCTGAGTGCTTGGGTTATGTGGCGGATCCTGGCACCTGACAGGCAGCTGACAGTAACCTTCTCCTTGTTTAGCCTGGTGAGTGGGACATCAGTGTGCCTGACTATAGAGTCATCTATGACTAGTGTGTTGGGTACATTGTTTTGCCTTATTGGCTGTGGTTGAGTGGCACACTGAGTCTGTGGGCTATGTGTCATTTGGGTTGTGATGGGGGATGGAGGTTGCTTGCGTTTCTGCTTTGGAGGTCTGTGTTGCTTAGACAGATTATTATTGAGAGTTTCTGTGAATGTTTTTGTGTTACTATGTGTGGATTTTGGTGGTGTAGATTTAGTGAGATTGTGATGAGTGTGGTGTGGTGCAAATGTTTACCTCCTCCTCTTGACTGTCAAGTTCAGTCTTAGTTGGAGAGAGCTTTACCTCCAGTTTGGCAAGATAAGTGCATCTCTCACAGGTTGTGGTGTTGGGTGGTAGGAGGGTTGTCTGTGTACAAGAGGCAATTTCTACATTGCCTCAAGATGCCCAGATTCATCAGATAGACAGGAGAGAACATTGGGAACTGACCCTTGGACATGCCTGAATACAAAAACTATTTTCCTCTAGATAAGTGAGGAAAGTGAGTACAAGAGCTGTATTCTGCTAAGCAAGTGAGAAAAATAAGTACAAGGACTGTTTTCCTCTAGGTAATGAGGAAGATTGAGTGCTATAGTAATTAGTAGCTTATTTAGTGCTTACAAGTTCTGAACAAGTGCTGAGCATGAATAAGCAAATTTAAGTGCTAAAACTAAGAATCTGTATCTGCACAAGATGAGTTACAGGACAGAAACAAGTGCAAATGCAGGCTTTCAAATGAGAAAGTTGAGAGAGATGGAAAAGATTGCCTAAACGGCCAGTAACTACAATGTCTGGGCCAGAACTACTCCTTATGTGGTAGACAGGTTACCTAGTGCTTACCACTCCCACTGATAAGCCAGAAGGCTTCCCTGTCAGCACAGAAAGGCTTGGGGGGCTCAGAAGCTTACATACAGTCCTGCATACAGCAAATCTGCATCTGGAACACTAGTTACAGGAAAGGTAGGAAACAGGCTTACAGTATTTTTTTTTTACAGAAAAGTAGCTAAAACAGCAGTAAAAACAATTCACATGCAGTGCAAGCTAGCACACTTGAGTATGTAGCAATATTAGACCAAACACAGTTTAAAAAATGCAATTAAATTAAAAAGGACTATTATTGCATAATAATGCTCCTTAATCCGCTTACTAAGGCTCCTAGTAGTCATGCCTACGTAAAATGCAGGGTTCCCTGAACATAAAGCTACGTAAACTATATTGGTCGTAGTGCAAGAGAATCTGCCTTGAATACTAATAGTATAAGACAAGATTACATTTAAAGTTGCCCTTAGATTTATCAGTTATACGAAGCGGGACATAATTATCACAAGTTTCTAACATACATTTGATGCTACCATTATTCTTATATACTAAATGTGGTGTCTCCCCTAAAATTTGATATAGATAATGATTTCCCTCTATAACTTTCCAATTATCTTGAATAGTGGAGCTAATCATACTACTATCTACTGTCATGTCTATACAACATATAGGTAATAAATAATGTCCTTTGTCTATGACTTTTTTCCTACTACTGAAGCCTTTTAAAAGTATGGGTGGAAAATCATTATTAAGTCTGTTGCTAATTTCCTGAGCTGTCCTATGTAACAACTCTAAAGAGTAACCTCTATCTAAAATTAACTGATGAATGAAATCAATTTCATTATTAAAATCCGAGTCTTTACTCACCATACATGAGGCCCTTGGGAATGTTTTTCTTAACAAAACTCTGATGGTTGCTCTTAAAATGAAGGTAGCTATTAGTATAAGTGTTTTTCGTATGTATCCTACTTGAAAATCTTCTTTCAGAATTGTCCCAAAATAATTCCACATCTAAATATGACATGTATATTCTATGTTGTGCAACTTATAAACAGTTGTATGACATCTAAGTCCAAGGAAGTCATTATTCCACTGTATTCGGCATTCATCAGATCTATCATTGAGTGCAATGCCCCCTTTGCTATGTACCTAACCAGGCATCTCCAACAACTGGAATGCCACCAGAGGTTTGTCACTAAAAGAATACAGGGCATAAGTAATATGTCCTATGCAGACCACCTCAAGGCCGTATCCCTGTATTTTATCTCCTACAGGCTTTTACAGGTTCATAGGCTCATAGGTGTGTACTAGGCTAATGGCCCTGGAGCCTTTACAAGCCTAGCCCATAGGATTACACTGGCATTGTGCTCCCAGACCTTAATTACCAGTGCCTGTATCAAGTAGAGCCACTGGAGTGATCCCTGAGGTGAATTTTCTATTTCCCATCCACTCATCAAGATTTCTCTTGAAGAGGGCCAGTGAGGTGCTCTGCTTAACATGTATGGGAAGTCTATTCCATAGCACAGGCAGCCTCTGGGTTATGAACCCGTCCCTCCAGCTTGTTCTGTTGATTGTGTTAATGAGGCTGAGGTCTCTGGAGCATGTGGTATGGAGGGATTGGGATTTCTTTAGATGTAACATTTCTAACAGAGCTGGGTCAGACATGGCTTTGTAAGTCAAGCAGAGATCACCTAGGCGATATAAGACAGAAAATAGTTGGAGTTTTTTTAGTCTGTCCATATAGGACAAGTGTTTAAGGCTTAGAATCCTCTTTGTGAGGTACTTTTGCAGCCTCTCCAGTTGTTGCAGGTGTCTAGTGAGGTACATGCCAAACGAGGCATTGTACTTGATGATTGGCCTAATGAAGGAAGAGTAGAGGGAGACAATGACCTCTTTCTTCTTGGATGCAAAACTCTTATACCACATAGAAGGACTTTCTGACCACAGTGGCAATGTGGTGGTCAGAAAGAGAGGTTGCTGTGTTCCCAGATCTCTTATAACGCCTTCTGTGTTAAATGGACTACCATTGATGTGGTAATTCATGGGAACTGGGTTTTTCCCAAAGGGGAATGACAACATATTTTTTGGCATTGAACTTAAGGCCATAGTTCTGACACCAGTCGTTGGTCTCAGTGAGGCCTTCCTGTAGGATGTCAACATCACTTGGGGAGTTAATAGTAGCTCCTGATTTGCAATCATCTGTGAACCTTGTCAGCCAGAGGCCCTTCGTGTTGGCCTGGACTTCGGAGAAGTATATACCAAACAGGAGAGGACCCAGGACTGAACCCTGTGGGACACCACTCATGACTGGTCAGCAGTCTGACTTGGAGTCAGCTACTTTCACACTCTAGGTTCTTTCTGTGAGCCAGTTTGCAAACCACCTAGTGATATAGAGGCTGATGCTTAGCTTACTGAGTTTTTCTTTGATTCCTGAGTGAGAAACGGTATTGGAGGTTGGCATAATGATTAAAGTGTTTACCTTGCAGACACAAGGTGCAGAGTTTGATTTTCACATGGGGAAATTGGCTAGGCTTAAAATGGCCCACAAGGGCAATTAGCCTAGTACTAATCTATGAACCTAATCTATGAACCTAAAGGCCTTGGCCAGATCAAGGCAAGCTGTGTGAACCACCTTTCCTTCATCCACAGCTCTGGTGACTGACTCAAAGAAGTCAACCAAGTTGAGCAGGCATGATCTACCCTTTACAAAACCAAACTGTGTGTGACCTAGAGTTTGGAGATTCCGTATATCCTTGTTTAGTAGGTTCATGATGATGCGTTCCATAGCTTTGCATATCAGACTCATTAGGCTAATGGGGCGATAGTTCCCAGGGTCTGTATTCACTCCTCCTTTGTGGGGAGGGATGACTGTAGCAGTGTGTGCCATTCAGTAGGGATAAAGCCTGAGGTGAGGCTGTGATTGAATAGGGCACATAGTTGAGGTGCCAGTTCACTCTGTAGTTCATGTAGAAAATAGCCAGGGATATTGTCAGGTCCCATAGAAGCTGTATTCTTGGCCTTGGACAGTGCTGTTTTGACCTATGCAGCAGTAATACTGGGTGCCTGGCAATCTACTGTTAATGTGATAGGTCCTTTGGGAGGGGAGAGAGAGGTAAATTTGGCACTGAATCTGTCAGCCAGTTTACTGGCAATATCTGTTGGCTCGGTATAGGAGGTACCATTGTGCAGCAGCTCAGAGCAAATCTGGGTATTGCCATGGAGACTCTTTACATAACTATAGAAGGCCTTGTGGTTGTCTTTACTATCTGCTGCAATTCTGTTTTCATAGCTAGCTTTAGAGGATTTGATGAGGGATCTCAACTTTTTGTTGAGGCAGATAAGGGAGTTTTTCTAGTCTTGGGACTTCACCTTATTCTGCATGAGTTTCCTCCTTCTGTTGTAGAGTTTGCTTATGGCAGGGGACCACCAGATTGGCTTCCTATTTTTGGAGGAGAGTGTCTTGGTTCTATTGGGTATGGCAAGATCCATGCATTTGTGTACGTGTTTGAAAGTTGCCCTAATAGCTGCAAGCATTTATACATATTTTATGAGAATTCTTGATTGGAGAATTTTTGGAAAAGTATAAGTATATGTCAATGAATTTATCACTTTAAGGTAAAGTAGGTGCTAGGTAAACTGTTAACCTATATAACAATAAGGCACAGCAGGACATATTTTGTACTGGAAAATGTCCTTCTCTGTTATTGCACATTAGGTTAATGGGTAAGTTTGTTATGCATTACGGACTTGAGTTTGTGCCACCATAGTAAGCTCCTTTGGTGACTTTATTGTTAGCTTCTAGCATGACTTACACTTACAAAACTTCCACTTAATACATGCAAACATTCTCCACAGTCCTGTATTCCATCCTGTATAACTTCTGACATTCATACATGCAAGTGAGAATAAACTCATCACCCAACTTTCATCAATGGCATCCAGTTTGCACTATTTAAAATAACTAACTAACTAAAATGGAAAAAGATATAGTCATCCTTGCAAGTTTAAATTTCTAAAATTCTTAATAAAATTAGCACTCATACTTTATTTTCCTCTTGTGAGACACAACACTAAATCCAATTCCCATGTACCTCTCTCATCTTCTAGAGCTCCCAACCACAGGCATCAATGTCATATAAGAATTCCAACTCATAACCATTCAAACTTACCCAAATGAATGTAGGCAGCATTAAAGGAGCAAGCTAGAACAGCTAGACTCCTTCCTCAATATCTACCTTCCTAACATTCTGTATATTACAGAACCCTGTGTTACAGATAGTTCATCTAAACTTATGCACTGCTTCACTGCTTACATATGGCATTTAACACTCACCCAGTAGAAGAACTGGAGGTGAGACCTCACTGCATGACAACACCTCATTACAATAGGTATTGCCGCTCAAGAAACCTCTTTAAATGACCATGACTTAGACTTGCTTACTGTATGTATTCCATAACTTTTACACACAGTCTACTCATATGACCATTGTCTTCCTTCTTCCCCACTCACATAACCATTTTCTGCCTTCTTTCCCAGTCAAATAATCTTTTTGTACCTTCATTCCCACTCAGATAACCTTTGCCTGCCTTAATTCCCAGTCACATAACCTTTGCCTGCCTTCATTCTCGATCACATAACTTTTGCCTGCCTTCATTCTCAATCACATAACCTTTGCCTGCCTTCATCCACCTGCCACTTCTGACAGCCTCAAAAAATGATACTCAAATTTCAACAGGTCTGCCAATCATACAAAATATTACACTTTAGGAGACTTTAATGTTAACCTCCTAGGCCCCCACAGATATGGAATCAATGATTTCCTTACTATGACTGTTTATAAGTAATATAATCACAATAAATACACAAACTACAAAACAAACAATAGCTGTTTATTTGCTTTTATTACTGAAAACTCACTAAGCTACATTTCAGGCACTGACACCCTTCCTGCAGTGCTTAGTGACCATTTACCTATAAATCAGTCCTCATTTAGCCCAAATAAAAAAAATAACAACACAAAAATTTGTCAGCTTCCAATAAAAACAAACAAACAAAAAAATCCTGCCCCAAATATTGCTGAGCTACAGGTACAGATAGCCTCAACTGACTGGTTCCCCTATCCCTAACTCTAATGACTCCTTAGAGTCTGACATTTATGTTGACAAAAGTAGTGTACCTGTAGAAGGAACTTTTTCCCTGATCTCCCTGCTGTACAAATACAAACTCAAACTTTGGATAACTAAAAATATAAAAGCCCTGATAAAAACCAAGGTTGTTGGCTGGCAGAAATCCTAACATTTTTCAAACCCCAATAATAGAGACACATTTATAAACTTGAGGAACCAAACAAAAAAGGCTACAGAAAAAACATAAGACACTCTTGTCTTACCTATGGAAATGAATCAACCAAACTGTTACCCTGGCCTCAAACAAAGAAGAAGTAGAGAAAATCAGTATTAAATGTTTCACGGACATCCTTTCACCAATGGACTTTCTAAAAGAAATTTTGCAGTTGCCCAATATCTTGTTTCTCCTAGCTGAATCTTCACTTCCTCCCATAGAGCCACCTCTATTCACCCCTTCTATTTTAATTCTATAGCAACAAAATAAATTGAAAAACACTTAAATCAGCTATGTGGTGACACACTTTGGAAATGATGGCACATCTGAGTTAATGAATTCAGGGAGTATCCTCTATGCTACCCCTTATGGTGCCTCTGTAATCTATGCTTCAGTAATAAAGCTGTTGAACTTTGATGGACGCAAGCCATAGTTAACCCTTTTTCAACAGTTCGCCATTCTCCTCCACCAGTGATTTCATGCCCATTATTAATAGAGAGAATAGCTTGCACTTTAAGAAATGAAGAAAAAAGGGCAGAATGTTTCTTTGGTTCAGAATTTTAGACTAAATATTTATGGCTCCAGGAGCAAAAGTTATTCATAAGTAGACAAATGGTGAAGTGTTTAATGAATCACCACAGGTAAATGAAGCTTTAACTTTGGGGACATGTCAATTGATTTCTTGTACTCCTGAGGCATGATGGTTTTGAATTAATGCAGCTTTCTTAGTTGAAACAATGTTTCCTTTAACTTTTATAGGTAGTTGAGACTTCAGTGGTAAAATTAATGCTCACATTATGCTTCTTCTTTTTTTTTTTTTTTGCTTCTTTTGTGGGTTTTGAATTAAAAAAAAACACAAGATAAATGAATGGTATGACCCTCAACCAGTATTTTCTTATGAAAATATCCAACTGACTGTCTTTCTGATGTGAAGGAATGGTGAAATAATCCATGGTAATGCCAGCTTGAGTGGTGTTACCCTAACCAGCCTTAATTTCAATTGGTTAAGCAGGAGGAGAGAAGATTTTAGTCATAAGTTTGCAAGTCTTTTGAGTGGATGGGAAGTGAAGGATTCTATTTTAGCTATAATAAAACCTAGGAACATTTTGGAGGAACTTTCATGGCAATCATTAATACCATTTCTGCTCTCATTTGTCTAGAACACATACAAACATGTATATCTGGGAGCTGATGGCTTTGGATGAACACAGGCATTGAGAATTACATCAAGGAATAGGCGAAGACAGTCAAAAAAGGACTGCTTATTAGTTTATATGCATTGCCCTGGCTGTTAGTAGAAAGACTACTAGATATCAAATTGGCCTTTGTAGCTAGGAGTGATATATAAGTTTACAGGGGAAACACTAATAAGAAAATTACAGATTAAAATGAACATTGTCATATAAACAAACACTGCTGCCACTTCACCTTCACGACTGCACAGGTGATATTTTTTTTTGTCTCTGAGGCCATGAACTATTGTGTATGACAAAATAAAATAAAATAATCTGATGTACAGTACCTTAACAGTCAACATACTTCAAACTGAGAAAACTATATTATATGAAAAACAGTATAATACGTTTTCATTCAAATACAAGGTATGAACTCATGTTAAATACTGAATTACCTCTTTTTACTAAATGAACCACCTGAGAACATTTAGTATGTGCATATTTAGGTTAACCACCTCACTACAGTTTATTGTGCAAAACAGTTAAAATGTAATTATTACTTAAAGACTTACAACATCACTGTGCAGGAGTCAGTCAGCACTCAGGCCTGACTTTTACCAGCAGTAATATGAGTAACTGTTCTGAAACATAAACCAAAAAAAAATATTTAAAGATGAGAAGGGATGTCAGATAGACAGTGACAGTAAACTATGCCCCACACAGCACAGCCCACGGAGATCACTGCATACATCAATTATACTCTATTTATTTATTTTTGAAAAAAGCAAACACTAACTTGAATGTTGAAGTAAATGTTCTGGACCACATGCTGTCTCTTTACCTGCGCAGCTATATGCCATGCATGAGTCTCCTGAGTGAGTCCCTTACTACTACCGCTGCTGGCCGGTCATCATTAGATATGGTAGGACTGGAATTGGAAGCTGCAGTGATAGCATGGGTCACTTCACCACCAGCATGATCATGTTAAGCATAATGCAACATGCAATAACCATCCTGCATGCAGTAGCTGGGTCATTGTGAAGGGCACACCCAGACTCATCCAAACACCTAAAATGACTCTTCAGGAGACCAAAGACCCTCTCAAGGACATTATGGGTCTGGGACAGGACTGTGTTATAGATGCCTTCTGTAGTTTCATTTGGAAATCTTACTGGTGTCATGAGCCATGGCTCCAGTGGATATCCAGTATCAACGAAAGATAAAAGAAATGAGAGAGGGAAGAGAGAGAGAGAGAGAGAGAGAGAGAAGGGGGGTACAAAACAAAGTAAAAGTGGTTTAGTATTCAGCAATACATTTTACCATGGATAACTACTTAAATGCAATAGATAAAACAAACTATTTATATACACACACACACACACACACACATATATATATATATATATATATATATATATATATATATATATATACATATATATATACACATATATGCATTTTGCAGTTATCAACTGGATGAGCACTGGGCATCCTAACATACAGGAAGAGGTGAGAGAGTGAGCTACTGTAACAGATATGCAAATTCTTGTGCACTGCCAGGATTTTGGACAGAGACATTGGCTATGCACCCCTATGCATCACACACTATCTGGCAACTGTTGGAATGGTACCCCTTCCTTTTGTGGTACTACTCATCCCGTGGACCAGAAGAGCCCTAATTGCAACATGTGTGCAATCTATTTTACAGAGTACCTCAGGGGAAATGTGCCACCCCATAAAATCCATTCATATTCCTGGCTTGGTCCTGATATGAGACTCCATGAAATAGGTGTACTGATCCATACATGCTAAGAGTACATCTGAGAACTGCTGTGGTACCTGTGAAGCAGAAGCATGTGAGGTACCAAAGATGTCTCTAGTCTGCCACTGGAAGGTCTAAGTCACAAGTATAGGGACAGCTATACATACCTTAGTAACCACAGAAATAGGAAATCCACAAATTCCTCCACTTCCCCTGTGGGGGTCATACATACTCACTGTGACCCTTATAATATCACTGTCTATTCTCAGCCTATGTAGTACCTCCTGATTATCAAAGTTATAATGGGTTATTCTCAACTTATATCTCTGCCTTCTTGGTTAGCAAGTGCCACTGGGCACAAGCATTTTTGGCTTGACAAGAGAAGCAGTTCACAAAGTAAAGTAACAAGGCTAACAGCAAGTGACAGCATCTTTGTATATCGCAAAGTGTATAGCATAGGCAAGACTACTCTTTATATAATGTATCTGCGGGTGGCATGAAAAAGCAAGAAATGTCACTATGAACTGCAAATAGTTGAGAGAAGGCTTCATTAGCATATGTTATTTTATATAATCATTATAACTTCAATTGCTTATGCTTATTCATGGACATCACATGTCTAGCATTAGTGACCTCTGTGAATCGTGGCTTGCTTGCTTGTGCTCATTTGTAGACAGTGCAGACAGCCATAATTTGTTGTGTAATGACTATGAATACCACCCTAAGTGTTTTTATTTAGGTACATCACTCCCTATGCTATTAATGTATGCTTGCTGCACGCACTGTGAATCACTATTGTAGTTATTACTATTTGTCAGATTCTTTGTACTATTTTGTCTTTCTGCTGCCAGATGGCCCATGGTGTGCCTGAAAAGGGTCTTTTTGACCAGCACACATACCCAGCTAACAAATGTATAAATAAATAAAGTAAATAGTTTGTTCTCACCCTGGCATGTAAAACAACTTTACAATTGTAAAAACTATTTTATAGTTTTCAAGAAACAGCTGTTAAGGTGCCGTTATCTATTAAAGTTTATTAAAGCCAAAACCATGTCAATAAGACATCTGGATTATAGACACCTTCAGCACAAATCACAAGCCCCTTGCACATCACCTCTGTTTCTTTCACAAGCCCCTTGCACATCACCTCTATTTCTTGACTAATCTCCCCTTTTTTCCTACAATTTCCCTAAGTTCTCATTTTCCCTTTCATCGCTACATACACAGTATCTTCCTACTTTCTGGCTGTTTCTTTCTCTTCTCTTCTCTTCTCATCTCTCCTATTCTATCTTCTTTTTTCCAAAGTAAAATCAAGTGACACTATTTTAATGTTGGATAAATTGAATTCCACTGTTAAAGTTTTTGATATTAATATCACATTACCTCGTCAAAAGAAAGAAAGAAAGAAAGAAAAAGATCTTAAACCCTTGAAAATGTGTGTTGCATTTTTTTATAAAAGTTTTCCTTCTATTTCACAAATACTTAGTAAGGCATTGAAAGAAAATGTTCACAAAGACTTTACAGTTTCCTTAAAAGGTAGCTTTTAATGAGATAACTGCTTCATGATGTGTTTTCGCTTTGGTATATTCATGTAGTAGATGTTAATTTCTCATTTGTGCTGTTGTTTTTCCCACCAGAACCTAAACATGAGTGCCCACAGTGCTCGAAAGATTGCCCTTCTGATACTTACAGCCATAATTTACAGCATTACTGTATTGTTAAATGCTGGCAATGGTGCTGAGATACTGAAAGGTAAGTGTGCTGCATTCGGGGGGGGTGAAGGAGTTTAAACTACTATGAAGCTTTACTATTAGTGCAAAACTCTACTCTAGTAGTTATGTGTTAATGAATGTCAGATACTGCTGTATCAAAATTAGCCAAAATAATGACCATTTTATGTTTTTCTGACCATGTTATTTGGTTTACTTTGTTATTTTGCCTTTCTAGGAAGAACAGTACAACAGAATAAACCAGAGTACCCAAAACAATCCTGTAGAAGTCAGAATGTGGAATTAAAAATTGAGTTTTGCTTTTTACATGCAAACACCTGTATTTTCTTCTGTTTTTTGCATATTATCTTACTTTTTGTGCCATATACTACAAAATAATTATCCAGTATATTTTAATTGAATATCTCCCACACCACTGATGAGTATAACCTGTATGATCTGTCAGAAGTATGGTTATGCTATCATCATAATGGTATTAGATATGTTGTTACCAACTGGGGCATCATTTTACCTGTATCTTACCATACAATATCTTTGTCACACAAGTAATTCACGTACAGATATTTGTAAGAATGCTGCCAGTTTCATGTATACACGAAAATAAAAGCATGCAAGTGAAATGTAAGCATTTATTTATGCAAAACTTACCAGTGACTAAAACATAGGTGCATTTTTGTATCTAGTGATAATATATGACAAAATATTGTATGCATGCCATGTGATAATGTACAACAAACAATGTATGTATGCTATGTGGTAGTGTACGATAAATGCTGTATGCATGCCATGTGGTAGTGTACGATAAATGCTGTATGCATGCCATGTGGTAGTGTACTACAAATATTGTATGTATGCAGTGGCTAACCATCCTTTAGCCTCTCCTGTTAGTCCTATGTTAATCCTTTAGCCTTTCTTGATGGTGTCAGATTTCATTCATTCATTACCTTTTAAATTTCAGTTTAGGAGGGTATAATTCTGATAGTATTTACATAATAGCCCACAAGATTGCATTTAATCCAGCATGAGCATTTTGCACATGGAGACAATTCATAAGTAACAACAGCTACAACACAGGGATCTTTCTGGCTCCTTCTCTTGCTTTGCTGCTATATTTTGATGGCTCTTAGATAGCAGGTGTGATTGTTATAGACCTGTAAACCAGTGGATGATAAATATAATATAGTCCTGAATACACAGCGGTATTCTGATGTAAAACCAAATGACCTGTAGTTCGAGTCTGACCAACTTCAACAAGAGAGGGACATGGTCCAAACACTTGCCTTTAGCTCAAAACTCACAAAAAAATCTGTTTTACTGCTCAGATTATTGTAACATTTGCTAAAGACAATAACATGCATAGGCACAGCTGAAACCTGAAATAATAATATTCAGAAATGAGTACATATATTAAAATAATAATCATTCCAGGTCAGACCCACTGCAGGAGATAAGGGTGGCTTGCTAATTAATTAGAGCTTCTGAATTATTTGCTCCTAGGAAATAAAATACATATGGTTGATTAGATATTACTAGATAGCTAACCCTATGAAGAAATGCTGTCCATTCCTAATTCTGGTGAAAACACCTTTGGTTGGCATTCAGAAACTGGACATAAGACTTCCATATCTGTAGTCACTAGACATCTGCTTTTCAAAGCATGGCATTGTATTTCAGAAAGAGGGCTTTGAATAGAGCTCTCATGAATAATTAGTTTACCATGCTCACTTCACTGCAAGGCAGCCTACTGAAACCACTGCTCAGTCAGCTAGTCATCATCCTAAGCATCCTGATGGTTATGTAATATCAGAGCAGGTAGCACTCACCAAGTTGTTCAACACTTGGCTAGGCTGCCTTAGTATAGCTACTGTAAATGAAAAGCTGCAGATCAGTGGACAAAACAGAGTATAGCTGCATAGAAGAGATACAGCAATGGAACAATATGAGTTATTCTGTTTTTTGGCAAAAAAATTAACAGCATGCCAGAAACCGCAGCACACGGACTTATGTTGCAGGGTATCCTGCCTTGCTCTCTTACATTTATACTATTCCTTTCTAGATTGCAAGTCGCAAGCTGGAACAGTGTGGGCAACTAGCTTGCTCTTTTCCAAGCTGATACACTTCATACCATTGTTTGTGAGATAACATTCACTACAGGTCTCTCAGCTGCCGGTACTACTTGTGATTATGCATTTTTTTTGTTTGTTTTGAACTCCATGCCATCAGACTAACAATACAGCCTCAGCTATTGTTACTGAAAGGTGAGGAGTTTCCATATTTATTGTTAGCTTAACTTGTGCAATACTGGAAAAAGGCTAACCAATATTTGCAGACTGCATTGCATCAGGCTAGAATCTCATGTTCAGACTTTTCCCCCATGAAGATAAGACATAGAGATGGAACTGTATCTCACTTGTGTTAAATCCAAGTGACTCCATAATTTACTGATGACACTGTAAGTATTACAATTCATTTAATTACTTTTTGGGAAAGGAGAACATGAATCCCTCAGCATATATTTCTCACAGAACATAGATTAAAAAAAAGTGTGTTAATGAGGATGCAGCCTCATTGGTAAGATCTTTGACTTACGTGTTCACTGGTTACTGTGTATGACACTTGCACTGCCTTCATGTCTGTATAGCTGGCTACTCTGTGGTCTAGCACTAAAGCTACTAGTTTACTTATTTGGTTAACTAATGAATAAAGGAATTAAAAAGTAATGAAAAAAATGTGGATTTGTAAGTGATGTATGCCTTTAATTCACTAGGGATTATACATATATTACATATATGTATACATATATATATATATATATATATATATATATATATATATATATATATATATATATATATATATATATATATCTATATAGGGATCTACTTCACGACACCGAAAACTTACAGTACTGCCTATCAAAATACCGAGACCACAATACCGACTTCTGAGAACACTGAAACTTTAAAATGTCGAACCCCATAATGCCGATTCTCAAAATGCTGAATCTCAGAATGCCAAATTTAAATGCACAAATGATACATGTAACTCCATTCACCAGACCAGTACTTATAACAGCAACAAAACTTTAAACTGAAAACAACAACCAACCCTACAGAAATAAACTGTAAACTTGTCAAACAAAAATGTAATTCTTGATCTAAACAATAATCTACACATAACCATACTAGTCACAGTTTCAAAACACTTCTTATAGCTTTTACATACTCAGTAACTATGTATTTACCTCTATTCTGCAGAGCATACTATCTGAAACCCACCTAGGTGGAGGAGGCTATGCCCTCCACATCCCCCTAACTATATATAACAACTCCTGGATTGCACTACAGTGGGGAAAAGGACACATACCTTTTTGGGATCATATTAAAGTGTAAACTCTCCCAATACTGCCAGAAGTATCGCACAAAATGTTCACTATTTTTTTTACACTACAAAAATTTAAAGAGATATACTTCTATTGACACACACTTACATACTACTACCTTCCTTACAGTTGGTAATCTGGATGTTGGCATTTCCAGTTTCAGTATAATGAAATTCAACATTTTCAGCTTTCAATGTTTTGAGTTTTTGACATTCTGTGCTTAGGAATATGGACTTTGGTATTGTAAGTTTTCAGTGTTGTGAAGTAGATCCATCTATCTATCTATCTATCTATATATATATATATATATATATATATATATATATATATATAGATATATATATATATATATGTATATGGGTCTACTTCAGTAGACCGCAGTTTCACTTACCCTGCACTGAAATTTCCCAGATGAAAGGAAAGACAGCTTCACAAGACCAACATCTGAAACACTGACTCTTCACGCAAGGTAAGTAACCGTTTGGCCATCCTGTTAAACTTTGCCCCTTACCCCTGTGGTAGTGCAATCTTGGAGTTGTTATATTTATTTGGGAGGGGGGGTGGGTTTAGTTTTTTTTGTTTTGTCTTATTTGGGATGGCCAAGCGGTTACTTACCTCACATAAAAAGTCGATGTTTTGGATGTCAGTGTTGTGCAGTTTTCAGTCCTTTTGTCTCAGGGAAGTGGGAGTCAGGTAAGTGAAATGTCAGTGTTCTATAGTAGATCCATATATATATATATATATATATATATATATATATATATATGGTTCTACCTTACTTCAACGACACGCCGGAACATCGACAGGGAAATCGCGAGCCCCAGAAGATCGACAGCGCAGAAGACCGACGCGACGGGACCTAGCAGATCGACAAGCAGAAGACCGACCCGACGGATGAAAGCACCGACGCCGAGGATGCCGAAATGGGAAAAGGCTGTGTAAGTATGTGGTAGTGACGGACGTTAGGGTGCGAGTAAGGTAAGTGTGGATAGGGGTGGGTTAAGTGAGTTAGGGTTAGGAGCGGTCAGGTAAGTGTGCGGTAGTGATTGTGTTTGGGTTAGGGATAAGTGAGTTAGGGTTAGGAGCGGTCAGGTAAGTGTCATTAGTGATTGTGTTTGGGTTAGGGGCGGATAAGTGAGTTAGGGTTAGGAGCGGGTCAGGTAAGTGTGTAGTGACGGACCTTAGGGTTAGGGTTTGTTAGGGTTGTAGGTAGTTGTGTATGTGAGGTTTAGTGTGGGTTTGTAGGGATTTTGGTGTGCTTGTGTTGTGTATGTGTTTTTGGACGGGAATGTGTTTTGTTTGTTGATTGTGGTGTGTGAAGTGTATGAGGTTTCGTGTTTGTGTACCGGTTATTTCGTTGTCGGGCATGTGGGATTTCGTGTTTTTGTTCTGTCGGTTATGTGGTTTCGGTGATTGCGTTGTCGGTGTTTTGTTTCGTTTATGTGAGGTAGAACCATATATATATATATATATATATATATATATATATATATATACATATATATATATATATATATATATATATATATATATATATATATATATATGGTTCTAGGTTACATACCGACTGCTTTCACCGACAACGGATTAGCGGCCAGAAGATCGACATGCGGATGACCGACGCTTATGGATCAAAACGATGCCAAGGATAGTGACTTGGAAAAGGCTGTGTGAGTATGCGGTGATGGACGTTAGGTGCGAAAGGTAAGTGTGGATATTGACGGTCTGTGGGGATAGGGGTGGGTTTAGTGATTTAGGGTCAGTGCGCCGGTTAGGTAAATGTGCGGTAGTGATAGAGTTTGGGTTAAGAAGGGTTAAGTGAGTTAGGGTTTAGCGGGTTAGGTAAGTGTCTAGTAGTATATTTTGGGTTAGGGGCGGGTAAGTGATTTAGGTTAGAAGTTGGTTAGGTAAAGCGGTAGTAGTATATTTTGGGTTAGGGGCGGGTTAAGTGAGTTAGGGTTAGGTAGCGGGTTAGCTGAGTTTGCGATAGTGACGGACCTTAGGGTAAAGGTTTGGGTTAGGGTTGTAAATAGTTGTGTATGTGAGGTTTAGTGTGGGTTGGTGAGGATTTTGGTGTGCTTGTGTTCTGTGTGTGGTTTTTGGACAGGGGATGTGTTTTGTTAGTTGATTGTTGTTATTGTGGTGTGTGCAGCGTATGAGGTTTCGTGTTTGTGGACCGTCGGTTATTTGTTTGTCGGGCATGTGAGGTTTCGTGTTTATGGTTTGTCGATTATGTGGTGTCGATGTTTGTGTTGTCGGTGAAAGCAGCTGTCGGTTATGTAACCTAGAACCATATATATATATATATATATATATATATATATATATAATATATAGAGAGAGAGAGAGAGAGAGATTGTTTTAAGGATGAGTAATTTTCATGATTCATATCAGGACTTTAAGAAGTCATTAATAATCTAGAAATGTTGTCTATATTGATCACTGCTGTAATAGCCTTAGCTATATGGGTTATATCTTGCCAAGGACATAACAGCTGGTTAGCTTCCAAAGCTTCAGGGTACCTTCCACTTGCCCAAACTGTCAGACAGCTCAAGCTGACTAAATACAAATTTGTTCACAAAGCCCATCAGAGCTTTATTACTGCTGAAGAGTATGCTCCTCTGAGGCTTTTGAAGATAGATGGTCGACTTGTGCTTTCCTTAGCCGGGCAGATAAGTTCCCTTTGGGAAAAAAAAACTTCCATTTTCTTATTTTCTACTGAAGTTTGCCTCAATGACTCGTAAGTGACTCATAGGTGACTCTGCTGCAGTCATTTGTTGTATCTCAGACCATTCATTTTCTACCCTGGATGCCTCTGGAGTAGCACCTACATCCATTATGGACTGTGGTTAGCCACAACCTCCATGGCTGTTGGGGTCCCCTCAGTGGGCAAGGGAGAACCACTCGTCAGTTCTGGAAGAGGGAACAAGAAAGGTTTCCCTGTTGTGACAGAATGCTGTACCTATCCCAGGGGAAGCATCAGCTGCCATTAGTAACTTGATTGGCCACATTTGTCTCTCAAAAAGAAACATAAAACCAAGCATGCATCTGTTCCTCCTCAGATTTCTTTGGATAGTAGTCATTTTCTGGGACCGGCTCAGTGTTTGATTCAGGCTATTAATCCTTCTTGTATAGTAGTTTCCAGTAAAAGAAAAAGAGGTGCCTCCTCTCCTGAAGAGATTCAAGATTCTGAATCTGAACAGAAAGATGCAGAGATTCAGTATTTTGTCCTCAGATTTCTGATTCAGACTCAGAGGAGAGCTGTTTTTCTGATTATCCCTGTGGAGTTTCTGTTTCTCTAAGACTATTGCTATAGTGTCCCATTGTTTTCAGTGGAAGAACACTGATGTTTGTTAGTATCTAAAAATTACTATGAGTTGTTACAGAAGGATTGTTCAGAACCTACATGCATTCCTCCTGTCCTGTTTGCTTTAGAAGATGTATGTCTTATTGCCTTCAATTTTCTTGATAGTCAGCTAGCAGTCCTTAAAAAGGCAGATTGGATGTTAAAAAGTTTCTCAGTCTTTTACATTTTTATGCACTATTCCCAAACCTGACCCAGCAGCTATAGCCTTAGTCAAAATTGCCAAAGATTCCAAAGACAACCACAAAGCATTCTATAACTATGTCAAGAATCTAAATGGCAATGCTCAGATCTGCTCTGAGCTAAAACAGAATGGCATTAAATATACTGATCCAAAGGATATTGCCAATATCCTGGCAGATCGATTCAGTACCAACTTCACCCCTCTCACCCCCTAAATGGCCCATCTCAATACCGGAAGATTGCCAAATTCCAGTAATAACAGCCACACAGGTACAAAACGCACTCTCTAAAGCCAAGAATACAGCATTCATGGGACCAGATGATATCCCGGGCTATGTACTACATGAACTACAATATGAACTGGCACCTCACCTAAGTGTCATGTTTAATCATAGCCTCACCTCAGGTTTTGTGCCCACTGAGTGGCGCAGAGCTAAAGTTATCCCAATCCACAAGGGGGGATCCACCTTGGATCCCGGAAACTACCGTCCCATCAGTCTGACAAGCCTTATCTGCAAGGCCATGGAGCGTATTATCATGGAACTTATAAACAAAGACATTGGCAACCTTCAAACACTGGACCCCACCCAGTTTGGGTTTGTGAAGGGCTGATCTTGTCTCCTGAACCTGACTGACTTCTTTGAATCAGTCTCCAGAGCCATGGACAAGGGTAAGGTGGTCCACACAGCCTATCTAGACCTTGCCAAGGCCTTTGACACCATCCCCCACTCTGGAATCATAGATAAACTTACTAAGTTGGGCATTAATCCCTATGTCACCCAATGGGTTGCTAAATGGCTTACTGATAGAACCCACACTGTAAAGTAGCCGACTCAAATCCAGCTCCAGACAAGTGACAAGTGGAGTACCTCAGGGTTCAGTCCTGGGGCTCTTGTTTGGCATCTACTTCTCTGAAGTACAGGTCAACACTAAGGGACTCTGGCTAACAAAGTTTGCAGATGGCTGCAAACTGGGAGCCATTATTGAATCCCAAATGATGTGGATACTCTACAAAAGGCCTTACAGAAACAGATGCTTGGTGCCAGAGCCATGGGCTCAAGCTCAATGCCAAGAAATGTATTGTTATCCCCTTTGGGAAAAAACATGTATCCATGAATTACCATATAGGTGGAAGTACACTAAACACAGAAAGTGTGATAAGAGACTTAGGGACACAGGTGGACAGTGGTCTCACCTTCAATAACCACATCGCCACAACAGTCAGGAAATCCTTCTATATGGCACACCTCATCACGAAGGGCTTTTCATCCAGAAAAAAGGAGGTCATTGTCCCACTGTACTCATCCCTCATTAGACCCATTATAGAATACAATGCCCCATTTGGTATGTACCTCTCAAGACATCTCCAACAACTGGAAAGGCCTCAGAAATACCTCACTAAAAGAATCACAGGCCTAAAGCAGATGCCCTACGCTGACCGCCTTACAAAACTGCAGCTGTACTCTGTCGCATATCGTCTACTCAGAGGTGATCTCTGCTTAACATACAAGGCCATGTCAAACCCAGAGCTGTTGGACATGCTACACTTAAAGAAATCCCAATCCCTCAGAGCTACATGCTCCAGGGATCTAAACCTTGTCATCACAATAAACAAAACATGCTGGAGGGATAGGTTCCTGACCCAGAGACTCCCCAGACTCTGGAATAGATTGCCCATACATGTCAAGCAGAGTGCCTCTTTAGACCTTTTCAAGAGGAACCTTGACGATTGGATGGGAGAAAGGAAATTCACCCCAGGGATCACGTCAGTCGCCCTGCTAGACAGGGGTCCAGGAAAGTAAATAATGTGGGAAGAAATAGCCAGGGAATTGTTATGGCTAGGCTTGTATCTAGTACCAACCTATGAACCTATGAACCTATGTCGAACTCCATAATGCCGAATCTCAAAATGCTGAATCTCAAAATGCCAAATTTAATTGCACAAATGATACATGTAACTCCATTCACCAGACCAGTACTTATAACAACAACAAAACTTTAAACTGAAAACAACAACCAACCCTACAGAAATAAACTACAAACTTGTCAAACAAAAATGTAATTATTGATCTAAACAATAATCTACACATAACCATACTATTCACAGTTCCAAAAAACTTCTTATAACTTTCACATACTCAATAACTATGTATTTACCTCTGTTCTGCAGAGCATACTATCTGAAACCCACCTAGGTGGAGGAGGCTATGCCCTCCACATCCCCCTAACTATATATAACAACTCCTGGATTGCACTACAGTGGGGAAAAGGACACATACCTTTTTGGATCATATTGGAGTGTAATCTCTCCCAATACTGCCAGGAGCATCGCACAAAATGTTCACCATTTTTTTTACACTACAAAAATTTAAAGAGATATATCTCTATTGACACACACTTACATACTACTACCTTCCTTATAGTTGGTAATCAGGATGTTGGCATTTCCAGTTTCAGTGTAATGAAATTCAACATTTTCAGCTTTCAATGTTTTGAGTTTTTGACATTCTGTGCTTAGGAATATGGACTTTGGTATTGTTTTCAGTGTTGTGAAGTAGATCCATCTATCTATATATATATATATATATATATATATATATATATATATATATATATATATATATATATATGTATATGGGTCTACTTCATTAGACCGCAGGTTCACTTACCCGACACTGAAATTTCCCAGACGAAAGGACCGACAGCTTCACAAGAGTAACATCTGAAACACTGACTCTTCACGCGAGGTAAGTAACCGCTTGGCCATCCTGTTAAACTTTGCCCCTTACCCCCGCGGTAGTGCAATCTTGGAGTTGGTATATTTATTTGGGGGGTGAAACCCCCCACATCAGTGGGTTTAGTTTTTTTTTGTTTTGTTGTCTTATTTGGGATGGCCAAGCGGTTACTTACCTTGCATAAAAAGTTGGTGTTTTGGATGTCAGTGTTGTGCAGTTTTCAGTCCTTTTGTTTCAGGGAAGTGGGAGTCAGGTAAGTGAAATGTCAGTGTTCTGAAGTAGATCCATATATATATATATATATATATATATATAGAGAGAGAGAGAGAGAGAGAGAGAGAGATTGTTTTAATGATGAGTAATTTTCATGATTCATATCAGGACTTTAAGAAGTCATTAATAATCTAGAAATGTTCTCTATATTGATCACTACTGTAATAGCCTTAGCTATATGGATTATATCTTGCCAAGGACATAACAGCTGGTTAGCTTCCAAAGCTTCAGGGCACCTTCCACTAGCCCAAACTGTCAAACAGCTCAAGCTGACTAAAGACAAATTTGTTCTCAAAGCCCTTCAGAGCTTTATTACTGCTGAAGCGTATGCTCCTCTGAGGCTTTTGAAGATAGATGGTCAACTTGTGCTTTCCTTAGCCGGGCAGATAAGTTCCCTTTGGGAAACAAAAAAACATCCATTTTCTTATTTTCTACTGAAGTTTGCCTCAATGACTCATAGGTGACTCGTAGGTGACTCTGCTGCAGTCATTTGTTGTATCTCAGACCATTCATTTTCTACCCTGGATGCCTCTGGAGTAGCACCTACATCCATTATGGACTGTGGTTAGCCACAACCTCCATGGCTGTTGGGGTCCCCTCAGTGGGCAAGGGAGAACCACTCGTCAGTTCTGGAAGAGGGAACAAGAAAGGTTTCCCTGTTGTGACAGAATGCTGTCCCTATTCCAGGGGAAGCATCAGCTGCCATTAGTAACATGATTGGCCACATTTGTCTCTCAGAAAGAAACATAAAACCAAGCATGCATCTGTTCCTCCTCAGATTTCTTTGGATAGTAGTCATTTACTGGGACCGGCTCAGTGTTTGATTCAGGCTATTAATCCTTCTTGTAGAGTAGTTTCCAGTAAAAGAAAAAGAGGTGCCTCCTCTCCTGAAGAGATTCAAGATTCTGAATCTGAACAGAAAGATGCAGAGATTCAGTATTTTGTCCTCAGATTTCTGATTCAGACTCAGAGGAGAGCTATCTTTCTGATTATCCCTGTGGAGTTTCTGTTTTTCTAAGACTATTGCTATAGTGTCCCATTGTTTTCAGTGGAAGAACACTGATGTTTGTTACTATCTAAAAATTACTATGAGTTGTTACAGAAGGATTGTTCAGAACCTACATGCATTCCTCATGTCCTTTTTGCTTTAGAAGATGTATGTCTTATTGCCTTCAATGTTCTTGATAGTCAGCTAGCAGTCCTTAAAAAGGCAGATTGGATGTTAAAAAGTTTCTCAGTCTTTTACATTTTTATGCACTATTCCCAAACCTGACCCAGCAGCTATAGCCTTAGTTGACTCCTCTGCTGCTAAACGCTTAGCTAATTCCAGTCCTATTCTTTCCACTAAGGATGGGAAAATTATTGATAGGTATAGGAAAAAAGTACATTCTTCTGCAACTTTGAATTTCAGAATTTTAACTTGTCAGGCTCATATGTTGAAGTTTATTCTGACATATTGTAAAAGTATGAGGAATGCTTTATCTACAATTTCTTCTTGTGAAGAAAAACCTACTTTAAATAACTTAGTTTTTCTACTGCACAAGTCACGCCACATTCTTTGCAGCAAATGTGTGTATGACGCTGTTGATACTTTTTTCCAAGGCTATGGCTAGTGGTACAGTTTTATGGAAGTTTGCTTGGCTGCATTCAAAGAACCTTCCAGATTATGTTAAAAATGAGATTTTAAATTCTCCCCTGGATAGAGATTTAGTGTTTGGCTCCTCTGTTGCAGAGGTGATCAAAATTGTGATGAAAGGGGCAAGCTGATCCAGATTTTTCATCACACCTTTTCCAAACTGTTTAAAGAATTTTCTTTCCCCTCATCCAGTTCTGGCAAAAACAGAATAAACAATCTCAACAGAATTCAGGTAAATAGCATTTAAGAACATGTGACAAGGAAGTTCTGAAACAAAGTCTCAAGCCTCCCAAAACCAAGGATACTCCAACAAGTCTGAATGACTGTTGAAGAGAGATTGTGACCCCCTTCTACCTTGCCTTCTTTCTCCTTCAGAATGTCTGAATCTCCACTTTTCTCTTTGGCAACAGATTGTTTCAGACAAACGGGTTCTGAAAATTATTCATCAGGGTGACAGATGGCAGTGGGAGGAAATTCATCTTTTCCAGGGGGGTCATTCCTCATCCTGCATATCAGACTGTTTTTTTTCCACCTGTTCTTTATCACATGTTGTCCCAAAGAGTGACAGAACCAGTTCCTCCTTTGCAGACAAGGAAGGGGTTTTATTCAAGAACTTTTCTAGTCCCAAAGAAAGCAAATACTTGGAGACCAGTTCTGGATCTTTCTTTCCTAAACCTGTTTGTGACAGTGCCCAAATTCAAAATGATGCCAGTTTGCAACCCGTTTTCTCTTCTTCCTTTTTCACATTTCCTGGTAACACTAGACTTAAAAGGTGCTTATTATTATATTCCTCTTCATCCAGACTTCAGGTGTTTCCTAAGGTTTTGTGAGTCTGGAAAATATTATCAGTTCTGTGGCTTACCATTTGGATTATCCACTGCATCAAGAGTGTTCACAAAATGTCTAGCTCTAGTTGTAGCTTATTGCAGGCTACAGGGTATCCCCATTTTCCATATTTAGATGACTTGCTTATCTTTGCAGAGTCTTTTTCAAAATGTCAGGAATCTATTTCTTGGGTGAGAGATCTCCTACACAAGTTGGGATTCCAAGAGAACATTCAAAAGTATTTCTTAGCTGCATCACACATAACTGTGTTCCTGAGATGTCAACTAGACACGTCATTTCAAATAGCTTTTCTTCAACAGGAAAAACAGATCTTTAAGTAAATCTGTTTCTAAGGTTTTCCGCTCAAACTTCAGTTACTGTGAGGGAATACCTCAGGATTTTGGATCTTGTGGCATTTAGGATTCTCATGATACCCATGGCAAGACTCACATAAGAAAGATACAGTGGTATCTGAAATCTCTTTGGTTCCAACTTCAACACCCTTTATATTTTCAAATTCCAGTGCTGTGGTTTGCCAGAAGAAATCTTTTTGATGGAGATAACACATATCCTTAAATCCAGGTGCCACCTTCTACCTCTCTGCTCCAAAGCAGTTAGTCACCACAGATGATTTATACTTTGCTTGGGGAGCAGTTTCAGGAGAGATATAAGTTCAGTGTGTGTGTGACACCAGAAACAGATGCAAGGGCATAAATATGAAGGAGCCTTGATCAAGGCAATCAATTCTCTGAAACACCTTTGATCCTCAGGACTTCTTCAAGTGGTTAAAGACAATACCACAGTGATGTGGTACACCAGCAAGCAAGGAGGAACCAGATAGTTCCCCCTCTGCAGACTAGCCATGTTAGCGTGGGATATAGCTTCCCAGTACAATCTCACTCTACAGACATCCCACATTCTGTCAGAGCAAAACTGTGTGGCAGACAAGCTGAGAAGGATTAGGGTAGACCCTTATGAATGGAAACTAGATCCAGAGGTCTTACGAGATTTGATCCATCTGTGGAAAGTTTCTCAAGTAGATCTCTTTGCCTCCTCTCTGAACAATCAACTGGTAAAGTTCTGTTCCAGGCCTCCATGCAAGAAGGTCTGGAAGACAGATGCCTTTTCTTTTCTTTGGACAGGAGTGTTTATGTATAGTTTTACACTCTTTCCATTAAAATCTAGGATACTTCAGGAGATTTAGAAGGAATCCCTCAAGATCATTGTGGTGACTCCCATCTGGCTCAGGCAGCCATAGTTCTCCCTTCTTTTGGAAGTGGCCAGGGGAAATTACCACAAGCTTCCTCACAGAATGGATCTATTCACACAAGAACAGGGGTATTTGATACAGCCTGACATCAATCATCTTCAACTGACTGCCTAGATGATTGGGTCTTAATTCCTTTTAGGCATCTTTTCCTGAGGATATGCCACAGGTACTAATGGAGGCAAGAAAGCCTGCTACTAGAAAATCATATATTAGCAAATGGAAAAGGTTTTCCATTTGATGCCAACAACATAACCAGCAGAAATTCAGGGCCAGTTGTTCTCCAGTTTTACAACATTTGTGTAAGTTACTATCCTAAGGCCTTTATTATTCCTCTGTCAAGGTTAATTTATCGGCCATTTCAGTATGCCTGCCTATGGATCTTCCTCTTTCCAGGTAGTCATATGTCAAAATGTTCTTGAAAGGGGTTCTTCATAACAGGCCTCCAAGTGAACTGGTGGCCCTCCTTGGGATCTTAATTTTGTGTTTGAGAAACTAACACTTCCTCCATTTGAATCAGCTAATTTGGGTGACTTGAGGTTCTTAACAAGAAAAACAGTTTTATTGATTGCTCTGAGCTCTGTAAGAGGGGTATCTGACTTGCAAGCTCTTATGGTGAGTCAACCCTACCTCATTTTTCATAGTGACAGGGATTCTTTGAGAACTAATCCACCTTTTATACCTAAAGTGGTATCCATACTTACTTTAAGTCAAACTATCCATCTCCTCATTTTTTTCGTGAATCTAAAAATGGGGGGAGAAATGATACTTCATACCTCAAATGTCTACAGACAACTTTGTTCAGATCATCGGATCAATGGTTCATTTCTTGTGAAGGAAGAAGGGACATTTATCAAAACAGACTACAGTGGATATGAAAAGTTTACATACCCCTGATAAAATGCCAGTTTTTGTGATATAAAAAATGAGACCACGATAAATCATTTCAAAACTTTTCCCACCTTTAATGTGACCTCTAACCTTTACAATTCAATTGAAAAACAAGTGTTTCAGTGGTCAATAGACCTCACACAAACAAAATATATGATACTTAAAACAACTAGATATCTAGTATAATTGTATACAGATAATGTTGTTACTAAAATTTCATCTCTCCAAAAGTTTTAATTTCAGGATACAAGCTATAGAACAGATTTTGTTTAACCCCAGGGGGTAACTGGAGTTCATCCTTAATTGCCACATTAACTCTAACTTTTCTAATAATAGAGGTGTGGGACCCCCCAAATGTCTGTTGAAACCTGGTCAATGACTTGGAATTTAAATGTATGTGTTGTATAATCTGTACAATGGCGTGCTAGTGGATTTTCCAACTTGTTTCTACTTATACAATACATGTATTCATACGCACATTCCCTGAATTTGCAGTCTGTTTTACCAATGTAAAACAATGGGCAGTTTTGGTATTGGGCTAGGTAGCTTATTGATCTTGAATTACAATTAAATCTATACCTAGTACTAAAATTCTTACTCCCAATCTTGAAACGTAGCCCTGTTTCAACAAATTTACACTGGTTACAAGAATCACATTTAAACATACCAGGATTTCTGCTAGTGTGTAGGACTCTGGTTTCTATCAGGTTCATTAAATTTTTACCTCTCCTGTAAATAACCATAGGAGATGGCCCAACTTTCTGTGAAATGTCTTTATCTAAAGTGAGGAGAACCCAGTTTTTAATTAATATCCTCTTCATTTCTTGAACATCCAAGGTAAAGGTGGTGACAAAACTTAAGGAGTACTGGGGACTTGTGATGTTACTCAATGTATTGTTAATGGTGTCCACATGAGTTGTTAATACAAGGTCAGTCCTTGCATCATAGTTAGTAACCGCTTCTCCCCTAGATAAAATAGGTGTGTAGAAAACTGTACTCCGTTTAAACTGAACCTCTGTAATTACTTGAGTTATAAGGGTCTCTGGGTAACCCCTTTGCAAAAACATTTGACTGAGATTCATATATTCTTCCTCAAACTGGGTCTCTTCACTAATCATTTTTGCTTCCCACATCAGTTGACCCTTGAGTACAGATTTCTTTTGGTGAAATGGGTGCGAGCTAGTGAAGTGCAAGAAAGTGTTACAATATGTCTTTTTTCTGTAAATTCTTTATGTATACTTTTGTTTTGTACTATCTTTCTTTAGTTCGATGTCAAGGTAAGCTATTGTGTCTTCATGAAATAAACTTGTAAGTTTTAGAAAGTTGGTTGTATTATTTAAATAGTCGACAATATTTATAGCTTTATTACTATCACCCTTGATAATCATAAAGATATCATCAAGGAAACGTGTGTAGAAATAGATGTCATTATTAATAGTTTCATTACTCAGGATAAATTGGTGTTCCCAGTGGGCCATCACCATGTTGACAAAACTTGCCCCACATGGTGAGCCCATTGCTACTCTGATTTGCTGTAAGTAAAATTCCTTGTCAAACATCAAGTAGTTGTTTGCCAGGATGATCGCCAATAACTCCTCTATTAGTCTCATTTCATCTGTGGGGGCTACCTTTACTTCTCATGTAGTCCACTACCCATTCTGTTCCCAGGATGTATGGTATAGAAGTATATAAGTCACAGATGTCCACTGTTAAAAGATTATTGTCATCTCTATAGTCTAAGTTGTTAATGTCAGACAAAAAAGACTGAGTCCCTACAAATCTGATGCTCATGTGCAATATATTTCTTAAGTATTGAATCGACAATTTTTGCACAAGGTAAGTGATTGACTGTCTAGCATCTACCAGGTCCCTCATTGGTGGATTTTCAATAGATTTGTGGATCTTAGGGATGCCAAACAGTATAGGTGTTTTGGGGGATGGTGATGTAAGGTAGTTGTACATATTAACATCAATAAGTGCATCTATAAACAGGTCATTGATGTAAGACCTAATCCGGCTATAAGCTACATTCAGTTCATTTAAACTAACCCCTGTTGAGTACATTGTGTATTCATTCTAAATAGTCAGTCTCATGCATAACTACCAGTCCACCCCCTTTATCCAGTTTCATTAAACATATTGGTAGGTTTCTACAGTTTGTTAAAGCTTCCCATGCTGTTTTTGACACATTACCCTTGCTAAAATTACTGTACACAATCCCAAATGTTGATCTAAAATCCAGTTCACATATATGATCAAAAAGGGAAAGTGTTGGATGAATCGGTGGATTGACCGTACTAGGTATGTGAAAAGCATTTTCATACTGAGCTTGGTTGCCCATTAATACAGACAAATTCAGTTTCCTAATATATAATTTAAAGTCTAACAATAAAGTTGCTATGTCCACTTGTTTTGCAGGTATAAATGCCATCCTTTTTTGCAAATAGATCGATCAATTCACTGTCGAGTAATCCATGTAATTATAAATTTTAAAGTCTCTCACTTTGTTGAAAATAATGTCACAACCATTTTCATTAAATTGAGAACCAACAGTTACCTTTTCTGTCAATTTCCTCCACGGGTGTTGTAGGTCCGGGTTTGGTTCTGTTGGTTTTGTTGTTTTCAGTTGTGATTCTGGCCTTGGGGTTTGGAAAAATTCCTTTGTGTATTGGTTTGTTGAGTTTCACCCATTTGTTGGTCGATTTAATTCAAAAACACTGTCCTCATCGACCATGTTGTTCACTGTATGATTCGTGTTACTCTGGAAACTCGTGCTAGGTGTCTCCACTTCCTGGTTGACATCAGCTTGATTTTGTACATATCTGGTCGTTCAACCAATTGAATTCCACATTTGTGAAAGTGGAGGGTTCGGATAGGCTGCTCCATTGTGGTAGTCCTTCCAATCCCTTTATAGTTTTTTAAGCTTTGTTTCTTTGAATTTAAACATTTGTTGATTGATGCTCTTACAAATTCTATTGTAATCGAACTGGTAACAATCAAAGTCAATATCCTGTTTGATGTCAGTGTCTAGTTCAATAGCTTCCTTTTCCAGCTTATTGCTAAAGGTCCAATAATGTTTAGACATTAGTTTGTGGAGCTCCAAACCATGTCTATTAAACAACTGCAACAGTTCTTGATGAAAAAGTGAACCGGCTTCTAAGCCGGTCGGGTATTGCCAGGAACGTAGCCCCTTAGGTCTAGAACATACTTTGCTAGGATCATTCTCCAGGGGCTTCTGGACCCTTCTTTTCCACCTCACAAATATAGATCTGGTAATCTACCCATATTGCTAAGGCTACTGTAGCAGTGATCTTTCAAACATCTACTGTTATGGTAAGTTCAGCTACTAAGTTCTCTGTTTAAGAGGTAGATGCATAAGTTGCTGTTAGATGTTCAGAAGTGTAAGGTTAATTACTCTGAATGGAACTACACTGTAAGTTAAGAAACCAATGGCAATTGAGATGTTTTACCAACAGCTAAAATGTACTTTAAATTGGGCTGAAGTGACAGCTTTAATTTATCTTCCCATTTTGGCTTACGATGTTTACTGTTCCTCTATTAGGTTAAAAGTTTTCTGTCAGCTCTTATTCTTAATTAAGGGAGGAAAAACATAAACATGATTAAAACTAATGTACTGCTAGATGTTTTTGACTTCTAACCTGATAATTAATGGAATTGCCTTTCTACCCCCACCTCCCACCACACATAATGAATATGCTTTTCTACCTCCACCTACTCCTCATACATAATGGATATGCCTAAGTACCTCCACCTCCACCCACACAATGGATATGCATTAGTACCCCCACCTCCACCCACACATAATGGATATGCCTTAGTAACCCCACCTCCACCCACACATAATGAATATGCCTTAGTACCCTCACCTCCACCCACACACAATGGATATGCCTTTGTACCCCCATCCACACATAATGGATATGCTTTAGTACCCCCACCTCCACCCACACATAATGAATATGCCTTAGTACCCCCACCTCCACCCACACACAATGGATATGCCTTAATACCCCCACCTCCACCCATACATAATGGATATGCCTTAGTAACCCCACCTCCACCCACACATAATGGATATGCCTTAGTACCCCCACCTCCACCCAGACATAATGGATATGCCTTACTACCCCCACCCCTCCCACACATAATGTTTAGGGTATGGTCATTAAACCTAAGAGAATGATAAACATAGAAAAGCCACTATCCTTGGTTTATGAGGGTCATCCAACAGCCATATGTAATCTTGCATCAAAGCTGCTAGCCATTTCAACAGCCCCAAATATGCAGAGATAATTGTCACATGATGGGGTAGGGTTTATATGTGGAACACATTTCCAGACCCAGATCGTGATCAATGTGATACACTAATTGCTGTGCAACACAATACTTTTGAGCTGTAATTCTAAAAATAATTATTATAAATCTCATTAACAGGAGATTTACAGATATTTCATTTTATTAACTGTATTATTAATAAGACATCTGGTGGTGCAGCGGTGGTGTTGTTACCTCACAGCAAGAGGTTCTCCTGTTCAATTCTCGGCTCGAGTGCGGGGAGTGCCTTCTGTGTGGAGTCTGCATGTCCTCCCTGTGGTTGGGTGGGCATTCAAAAGACATGCGTAAATGGGCGTGCCTTTGTTGAAGGTTGGACATCGAGCTGGCACCCTGGCGTTCGTGAAAATCTACTGCCCATCATTAGCAGACTGGAGTTTCGCTGTGGCAACCCCTAACTGGGAAAAGCCAAAAGACAACAACAACATTATTAATATTAGCTTTTGATATTTATATACTTATGGTATTGTTTTAGCTGTAATTTCTAGTTCATTGTTAGAGTTTGATTTTTATGTACAGTGTTTCATTTTAAGCACTTTTTAAAAAAATAAACTTAAACTTCAAAAGCATTTGCCCTAGATAGTGTTGGGTAACCAAGAGTAAGACAGCCGGGTTGATGCACTCAGACAATAACATTAAAAAATAATATCCATATACAAGCAATACTTTTGTCCATAAAATACTAACTCACCATATTCTTGCAGGGATCAAGCATCCATCCCAGAGCAGCCACCATGTAGGAGGCATCACCTCTATACTCTTTTACTTTAATTGGTCCCCGCATCCCGTCTATGTTATTGACAGCTACAGTGTTTCTGAAGTACAGTTAACATTCATAAAAGCAACACTCAACAACAACCTCCCTGCTGCTTCAACTTCAACCCTTCAAAACCCAGTGAACACCACCAAAACGCACAACATCAAGCAATCATTGAAAAGCCTTAGTAAAAGCAACAATATTTACTAAAGTACAGTTAGATGTTTCTGATCCAGTGTTAGTGTAGCAAACAAAAGTGCATTCAAAGAAACAATATGCACCTGACCATTCTCTGTCCCAAGGGCAGGGGGTGGACAGAGATCAATCAATAATATGCCTTTGGGAGAATAGTTAAATTAATGATAGGATGTGTAGACAGGTAGGCAGAAGCCAGTAATTACCAGGATGGGCAGGTTAGAGGGGTAGAATCTGATCACTGCCCAAGTGGGTACACTAAAGGAGGGTGTAAAGCAAAAATTACTGTCATATTGGGGAAGGGACATTGGGAGCATTGTGTGCTGTCAGTTCAGATTGCATGAAGACTGCAGGCTGACTGTGTCCATTGTATTGGAGTCCATTCACTACCAGAATGGATGTGAGCACTCAGGAGTTTATGCTCACTGCATACTCACTATCAATCAGGACGTGTGGATTTGGGAGCATCGGTCATATCCTACAAGTGTATGTGGATTTGGGGAATATTGTTGCTACTAAGATGAATTTTAGGGGGATTAATGGGTTCATTTGCTGTCATGATGAGTCTAGAAATGTGGGTGCTGTTTGAACACTTCCATAATTTGGACAGATACATTGCTTTCAGCACAGTATTAATTTAATTTACTTTTTTCTGAATGTGTTAAAGGTTATGTGTCAGAGCTGGCAACTTGGCACATAAAAATCTACTGCCAATCATTAGCGGACCGGAGTTCCACTGTGGCGAAAGACACAACAACAACTTTTTTTCTGAATGCTGTGCTAAGACTGGTAAACACACCATGTTGAAATTATGTATTTTCAGAATGACCAGCTGCAGTGATTACAAGTTATTTTGTAGATACAGCAGTGGAGAGAAGAGAGGTCAATCTAGGAGCAGTTCATGAACTGATAGTCACTTCTGCAGCTCAGTATCCTTGTATAAGCTCTCTGTTCTGGTCATGGAGTAGGAGTAAGAGATTCATGAGTCCTAGGTAATGCTATCTTTGTATGAAAATATTTGTTGATATAATGTATTCTATGAATCTTTCATCTGGAGGTCAGACCTTGCACATATCTGTTTTTTATTTTAGGTGTTCTAAATATACATTTCAACTGTACCATTTTTCCTGGTACTTTGTCAGCTTGTAGTCTTATTTAAGCTTATTTATGAATTAAATGCAACTCACTAATCATCCAGTTTATATCATGCATTTTGAAAAGCAATAGTTGTAAGTTTACACTCCAACACTGCACTTTAGCTCTTCCTTCTCAGCCATTCTTGCATGTAATGTGTCTTCATGTACAGATGAATGAAAACATCCTGCGTCAGTCAAATCTTGACAAGACTGTCCCTCTTCATTACACACTGGCTAAAATAATTTCTGATGCCATTGTTTTCAGTTTTTCATTACTCAGGACATTATTGTTAATCACACATCTCTAACAACTTTTTTTGCATTCTACAAGCCTAGGCTTAGGATGTTTACTTCATGTATGACTACTGTTGTGGAAGTAACTGGCTTTTCTAGAGGAGGGGGATCTGTTAGAGGGCCTAAAAACTAACCGTGTCCCTTTCATTACATAATTACAATTGTGAAGACATTTGTGTCACACCACCCTTGACAGCTGTGAAGAGGGTTGCCCAAGATTTTAATGTTCAATAAATATGCATTACTATGAAAAAAGATGATTCTTCCACACTCTTTCCTGGAGGACTAACCTGACTGTGGGGGCCCATTCTTAGTGATCGATAACAGCACAATCTACTTCCAGTGAGAAAAGATGCAGAGTGATGTTTGGTCTGTCTGGAGGCACATTCTAAAGCAGGTGGGAGATTTCCCAGTCACCAATAAATAAGGAGAATGCAATTAGGGCGGATAACTGCTTCGGATATAAAACTTTATAGTTGTTTGGCTGTCTGAAAGACTGGGCTAGTTTTAAGCAGTATGCAAGTGCAAAAAAAAATGTTAGAGTGATGCAAGTTCCTAAGGGCCCCTTCCTAAGTACTGTGTAGTGATGTACATACAACCACCACACACATACACACACACAATCCCAGGGGCAAAATTAATATGTACAACAAAATGGACAAATTTTCAAGGTAACTACCAAGAAACATCACTGGGAATTTCAGTATTCTGATGGAAAAGTATAAATGCTATTATTTGTATTACTAGCAAAAGTAGTTGCACTAGCAGTATTTTATCAATAATTGTATTAGATGCTGCAGTGGCAGTACCAGTAGTTGGATCAGTATTTAGTAATAGTAGTAGTAGTATCTGTGATTGTACAGTAATATTAATAGTAACAGTAGTAATAGTAGTAGCAGCAGTAGCAGTATAACATAAAACTGCAGTCCTCACCTTGAAAGACGCAGACATTTGTGCAGTCACGGACACCTAGTTCAAGGCTGTGGAAAGCACCTGAGTCATACCAGGTCACACCTCCTTCCACACGTTCAGACCACAAACTGAAGGTGTGAAAACTAAAGGAAGTAGTGTTTAAATATTCATTAAAGATAAAAACACCTTCAGACTGGTTAAACAGTATGATTCCCTGGAGATACTGCAGGTGCAATTAACTGTTGGTAGGACATTGCCAGGTACAGGACTCCCTCCGTCAATGACACCCACACTGTGTATTTGGATGTACTTCAGTTTATCAAGATACATCCGAACACCATGGTTTTGAGTGACTTTAACTACCCATCCATTGACAGGGAAAATTACTCTTGCACAAACTCACTTGCCCAAAGGTTCCTCAACATCATTAACTTCAGTGCCCTAGACCAGCTGGTTGTCACCCCCACAAGGGATGCCAACATCCTTAATCCGATGCTTACCAATATGGAGGACGACTGTAAACCCCCCACTGTGAGGTCTTCCCTGGAGAGATCTGACCACAGATCACTCTTATTTGAACTAAATATCACTCCTGACCCCCTCAACAGCAATTAAACTAAAAAACTTCTCCAAAGCAGATTATAACATCTTACAGGATGGTATAAATAGTTCACTGCACCTCCCCCCTCAGATGGAACTGGCAACTATGCTGAGTTCTACACCAATGCTTTATACAAACACATGTATAACTGCATTGACTCAGCTATACATGATAGGACCAAAACAAGTTCCTCAAGGAAGTGCAAACCTGCCCGGTGGACAACTGCCATTAACAGGCTCTACAATAAGAGGAAGACATTGCTGTCAAAGAGTAAGAGAGAGTGAGCCCTAAACTGGAAACACTCCCTCTTCAGCTTAAACAAGCAAATAGGACTTCTTGTGAAATCCTCCAAAGCAAACTATGAATCCAGATTGGCTTCCTCAACTAAGGACAACCATAAGGTGTTCTTTAGTTACATCTGTAATGCCTCTGCACTGGCCCAGTAATCAAGGAGCCTCAATCCTCACCACTGACAACAGTGGGGGACATACACAATGGGAGGATGACAAGTACAAACACAGTAAAGTGCAATTTCCCTTAACAGCACACAGAGATCACAGTCAGTTTGGGGCTGGTTTCTCCCTCTTCCTCCAGATCTGCAATAAGACTCCCCACTGGCACAGCTATACTTTTAAGATCTCAGCTGAGTGGCCAAGCCAAAAATCCAGCACCTTCTCTGTCCAACCAGTGTTTTGTGTCCCTGTCCAAGTAGCTGACACACATACACACTTTGAGGTTTAATTTACATACAAACACAGACATACTCCTGGGAAAGGCTGGTGTAGGTTTACTAGCTATGCCCCCTTCTTCCCAGACTTTAAGGTAGCTTCTACTACCACCAACCACTCTTATCAGCTACTTTTAAGGCCCTTAACAAAGGGTGTCCAATCCTACTGTGTAATGTTACTATTAATGAAAATGGAAGTGTGACCAAGAGCAAGGCTATTAAGGAGTGTCCTGTACAATGTCACCAAATAGATATGCAAGTACTCTAAGAGCTTAAATATGTTTCACAGATATCAGCCACAAAGATAGGTTTAAATATATTTCTTAATAAATAATAAAAAAATGACAATACTCAATAAATCAACACAGTAACTTCAGAGTTCAAAATCACTGGAAAAATTTAAAATGGGTCTATATTAAATGCTTGAAAAGGTGTTCCATCAAACACCTCTTCATCAACACTTAATCATTGACCGCACTAAACCACAAACATTCAAAACAGTGATTTCTTTCCCTGGGAAAGAAATTGCTTGTACTAAAACACACACACATACAATTTCAAACATAAAGTGGGGGGCTTCGACCCCCACACCATCCAATGTGGGGGCTGTGCCCTCCACACCTCCCCTAACTAAATATACAAACTTTGAGATCACACTGTAGTGGAGTAAAGGGCAATGTCACAGCTCAGGCCAAGCGATATTTTTCCCTGGGAAAAAAAATCACTGACCTGAACCCTCGCTATTTTTGGATTTTGGTCTATATGTGTCAGTGAAACAGCATTCACTGTAATGTCATTTCACTGATCTAATATAGACCCTTTGAAACAATGTTGCAGGATAGTGTTGAATAAATACAGAAAACATCTACATCGTAACTATATCTAAAAGGGTCACTACCCCCCTAAAAAAATTACTTACAGCAAGGCAAGTGCAGAAGTGATGATAAGTGGATGTTTTTAGGTCAAAGACAAAATACAAATTGCACAGTCTCTCTCTCTCAGAGAGTTCTTAAATTAATATCAAATATTACTGCTGGGTTAGCCTGGATGACATCACTTTTTATCACCAGACTTCAGTTCCCAGACTAAACACCCCAGTGTCAGAAGCTACCAACATTTAACATCTCTGTGTGAAAATGCATAGCCTTCAGATCTTTGCAACTGCTGGAAGACATAAAATAATAAAACACGTTTACATTTTAAACCTAGTAATGCCTTCTCTTTCAAGACAATACAAAAAACTTTTAGCTCTAGACGTTGCGTCTGCATTGAAACTGAGAGAGAACTTTTATAGCACAATCATAAAACAATTTAATTTCAACTTATTTCTTGAAGTTTTGCAAGTTAACTCTGTATGTTCTAGTTTCTTCCATTAAAAATATATACAGTCACATAATTACAATATTTTCTATACATTTCTGTTCTAAGCCAGCAGGGTACACTGTGGATACCTCCTTGAAGATCAGTACTGTACAAACCCTGTTCAACATGCACTTCTGTACCAGTACTTTAATATACACATAATATGTAGTTTTCTTACATTTGTAAGACAAGCATATGAATTGTGTTGATATTCACAAATGACATATGATTATTTGCAAAATTCCAGATAGCTGGGCTGGCAGTTTGACAACATTCATAACCTAAAAGGAAAGGCCCAGAGTTGTGCTGAATTGGTAGTTAGTGATATCACATATACTGAGCCTGAGGACATAGCTAACCTGTTAGCTGACAGGTTCTGTGAAAACTTCACTACCCTGTCCCCACCACATGTACCCTGTGACATCCCTATCATCTCTCCCCTACCTTATATCTCTAAAGAGCAGGTAGTAAAAGTCCTCTCTATGGCCAAAAACACAGTGCCTATGGGACTTAATAACATTCCAGGCTGTGTCCTCTATGGGTTACAGCAAGAATTAGCAACACCATTGGGTACTCTTTTCACTCATAGTCTAAGCACTGGCTTCATCCCAGCTGAATGAAAAACAGCCATCATTATCCCCTTGCACAAAGATGGTGCATCCACTGACCCTGGGAACTACAGACCTATTAGCTTGACTAGTCTTATCTGCAAGGCCATGGAGTGAATCATCATGGATCTTATCAACAAAGATATAGGTAATCTCCAAACACTTGACCCTACTCAGTTTGGATTTGTCAAAGGGAGATCATGCTTGTTAAACCTAGTGGACTTCTTTGAGACAGTCACCAAAGCCCTGGACAAGGGGAAGTCTGTGCCTCGATTTAGCCAAGGCTTTTGACACTATCCCCCACTGAGGCATTATTGACAAACTCACCCAGCTACGTATCAATCCTTATATCATTAGATGGGTCACTAAATAGCTTACTGATAGAACCCATATAGACAAAATAGGGGAATCCACCTCCAACAGCAGACCTGTAACTAGGTGTGTTCCACAAGGTTCAGTCCTGGGACCTCTGTTGTTTGGAATCTCTTTCTCTAAAGTATAAGCAAAAACTGAACATCTGTGGCTGACAAAGTTTGCTGATGACTGCAAACTGGGAGCGATCACAGTATCTCCAAACAATGTCAACATCCTACAAGAGGGTCTTACACAAACAAATGACTGCTGCCAAAGTCATGCCCTTGAAGTCAATGCAAAGAAAAATGCATTATCATTCCTTTCACTAAAATTGATGTTCCTGCTAACTATCACATCAATAGCAATACCCTAAGTATGCACTCAGTGGTGAAAGACCTGGGCACACAGGTTGAGAGTAACTTTACCTTTGATCACCATGTCTCCACAGTGGTGAGAAGGGCATTCTATATTGCTCATTTCATAAGTAAGGGCATTGCCTTCAGAAAAAAGGAAGTTATAACCTCCCTGTACTCTTCCCTCATCAGGCCAATAATTGAGTACAATGCCTCTTTTGGTATGTACCTTTCCAAGCACCTGCAGCAATTAGAGAGACCACAATGTTCCTCACAAGGAAAATTCAAGGTCTTCAGCATCTGTCCTATGTGGATCATCTAAAATCACTGTCACATTATTCTGTTTCATACAGACCACTCAGAGGCAATCTCTGTCTTGCATATAAGGCAATCTCTGACCCTGCTTTATTTATTTATTTATTTATTTTACATTTTTTACTGGGAAAGTCTGACTGGACACAGGTCCATTTTCAGCAGAGGCCTGTGGAGAAAAGCTCCACAATACAATACAGTACATGAGAGAAGAGAAAAAATAGAGCATACTTATAGCAATCATACACAATATGTTAGAGATTAACAATTCTTATAGTAGACAATCATCAAGGTATATAATAAACTTAAAACAGCATTTGTATTATTTTTTACAGTTATAAATTTTGTCAAGTAAATATCAAGGGGTTCACAAGCTTTCAGGGGAGCTGTTTTTTACTTAGCTGTACACGCAAACATTCTCTTGGTTTGGGCTAGCCTGGTGAGTGGCATGAACATAGCTAGTCACTTAAATAGTCAGTTTTCAGGAGTTTTTTGAAATGAATAAATGAGGTAGTAGAAGTTATTTGGCTTTGTAGTATGTTCCAGGTTTTAGCAATGGTGCTGGCAAAGAGGGATTTACCAGCATCATTTTTATGTTGGATGACAGTTATGAGATTCTGGTTACTAGATCTTAAGGCTCTAGAGACAATGTGGGGCTGAATTAGATGCTGAAGTGCTGGGGTTTTCTCAGGAAGGTAGTACAGTTTGTGTACTATAGAGATTTGATTGAGTAGAAATATATGAGGCAACTCAAGCCAGTTAAGCTGTTTAAGGGATAAACAGTGGTAGGACCTATATGAGGCTTCAGTAGCAAACTTGGCAATCTTGTTGTAGCAAGATTCCATTTTATTTAGATCAGTTTGGTAGCGATTAGTCAAGATGGGAGAGGCATAGAGGAGGGTAGATAGAAGATGAGCCCTTGCGATGGTTGCTTTGGTGTTTTTAGTCATAAACTGTTTGTTACTGTAGAGGAGTCCACGTTTTTTATTAACTTTCTTAATGGTTTGTACTATGTGGATGTTGAACCTTAGGTTATTGTTTATTTCTACACCTAGCAGTTAAGTGTGTGTGGTTGGATTAATTTTAATATGTTCTTTAGAGTAGATGGTGAAATAACTATTTAGGGGAGGAGATCTGCTTGGACTGAAAATAATTTTTTTTTTTTTTTTTGGGGATTAAGAAGAAGTTTGAGGTTAGTGAACCAGGTTTCAGCTAGGGTGAAGTTATTTTGGGTTAGGGTTTGTAGTTCACTTAGGGTGGGGGCAGCACATATAAGGGTGGTGTCATCTGCATATTGTACTACTGATGCTGCATATCCACAAGTCAAATGGTGCACGAGTTACTTGCTCTAAAGACCTTAACCTAGTAAGTGACATTAATAGAACCTGCTTAAGGGACAGATTGGTCTGCCAGAGGTTACCACAACTTTGGAACAGACTCCCACTTCATGTCAAGCAGACCACCTCATTGGGCCTCTTCAAACTCAGTCTGGACAATTGGATAGGTAACCATAAAGTCATCCTGGCGGTTCCACCTGTGTTCCACTTGGACAGGGGCAATAGGTGCTGATCGTGGAAATAAGGGCAGAACTTGGTTAGGCCTGTATGGGCCCTAGGACCATTAGCCTAGTAACTTCCTATGATCCTATGGCTGTAACAGTAATAGCAGGCATACTAGTAGTAGTAGTAGTAGTTGTAGCAGTAATAGCAGTAGTACTAGTAGTACTGGTTGTAGCAGTAATAGCAGGAGTACTAGTAGTAATGGTTGTAGCAGTAATAGCAGGAGTACTAGTAGCAGTAGCTGTAACAGTAATAGCAGTAGTACTAGTGAGAAGACTGCCAGGCCAGATAGCTAGTATTTTGTAAATAATTCTGTGTCATTTGTGAATAGTAATATGATTAGTATGTTTGTCTTACAAATGTAAGTAAACTGTATGTTATGTGTTGAGCTTCAAAAATGTTACCACAGTGTACCCTACTAGAAAAGACAAAATCGCTAAGAAAATAAGTTGAATTGTTTATGATGGTGTTTACCTTAGCATGGAGACATAATGTCTGCAGCTAGAAATTCTTTCTATTGTCTGGAAACAGAAATAATTACAGGTTTCCAAGGTAAAAGTGTTAAACAGTTTTACGACTTCCAGTTTTAGGCAAAACTTCTGAGTGATAAGTATTTTTAAGACAGAGGTGTTATATTTTAAGTTCCTGTTAGTCTGGGAAATAAAGGCAGAGGTGACAAGAATGATGTAAGCTGAGATAACCCAGCAGAAATGTTTGATAGTAATTTAAGAACTATCTCTCAGAGAAAGTCTGTGCATTTTGTATTTGTCTATGGACTAGAAACATCCATTCAGCACTTGCAATTGCCTGGCTCTGTAAGTAAGACTTAGATTACAGTGATTTCTCTTAGAGATACAAAGGAATATAGCAAGATTAGTTTAGATGTTTTCTGTATTTAGGTGAGACTGTCCTGTAATGTTGTTTTAAAATATTTCCTGTGCTTCTGAACTCTGTTTTCACTGTGTTGACTTATTGAGTATTGTCTTGTTATTTTATTATTTATTATTAAATATATTTAACTTTTTAAGTGTGGGTGGTTTGTTTAGAGAGAAGGAAAAGAAAGTATATATATATATATATATATATATATATATATATATATATATATATATATATGTAGATAGATATAGATATAAACACACACACACACACACACACACACACACACACACACACACACACACACACACACACACACACACACACACACACATATATATATCCGGACACATGCTCGACTAGCATAACATGTATGTGTGCCTGTTTCATAGATCGGACTGCAGTGCAGGTAAGGGAAAATTCCCTTTTCCCCACTGTAGTGCGATCCCAGAGTGAGAATAATAAAGTAGGGGGGGTGTGGGGGCTGCAGGGTCGCGAAGCCCCCCTGCAGAAATGTAGATTTTTTTTTTAACTACACATACACGGAAGAACTTTTCGATGTTAAGCACTTTCGTGTATGTGTGTTCGATGTTTTGTGATTCGGACATATGCTAGTCGAGCATGGGTCCTAGACCCATATAGAGATATTTATATATATATATATATATATATATATATATATATATATATATATATAGTGTATGTGTGTATCTAGCTATATATAGTTATAGTGATATTGAGAGGGCAAGTGTTTTTTTTTTTCATTGAAACGGATATTGTTGGCTTGTTTGCTTTTAATTTTTCACTGTGTGTGTGTGTGTGTGTGTGTGTGTGTTGTGATTCGTTAACTACTACTTCCTTTTCCCAACTATTGTCTATATTTATATATATATATATATATATATATATATATATATATATATATACACATATATATATGTATATATATATATATATATATATATATATATATATATATATATATATATCTCAATGGATCAACTTCAGTCTATTGAATGACCACATAACCAAAACCAAAAAGAACAGCATGAGAAATTCGTAATTACACAAGAATGAAAGTTCACAATGTTAAAAGTCATAACTGTAAAGGTAAAAACAGCTGCTCCATTTAAAAACATGATTTTGTATCTTTTCTACATTTTTGCAGGTGGGCAAGCCCCCCCTCCACCTCCCCTGCAAATTATATATACCAACTCCGAGATCTCACTACAGTGGGAAAAGGTTAAATTTCCTGATCCTCACTGTACCACTATCTCCATTCAGAACTCCACAGCTAGTCTTCATTGCTATGACTTTCAGCATTGTAAACATTCATTCTTGTGTGATTACCACCTTTTCGCCTGATCGTTTTTAGTTTCTATTATGTGATCATTCAATAGATTGAAGTAGATCCATATAAATGTATGGAAGCACTTAGGTAACCTAACTTCTGATCAGTGCAAAGGAGATTGAGCAACAGATAATTAGTCAAATGAGGTCAAATGTCCAACTCAGCAATCATTAAAGATATTGCCAAGGAAGCAATGAAAGATGAGAAAGAAGAAGCAGGAAGTAAGAATACAGCAAACCAGCAGCACAAAGTCCCCCCAGCCCTCCAGCCATTGAGCAGCAGCAGTTTCAACAGCAGAAAGTTGCAGCAACAAGCTAAAAGTTAGTCTGTTAAAACAAAGAGTAAAATTCAAAGTACCGAACCTGTGATCATAATGAGTCCCCCCCCCAAAAAAAAAACTATTACAGAGTTGTAAGAGATCTGAACTATTGCTGAGATCTTTTATAGTTTGTTACTGAAACCACTATACCAATGAGCAGCTTGCTGGCAGTGACTGCAAACCTTTTCTTAAACATTAATATACATGCTCTCTGGTGCCACCATGCTGTTTTTCAGAATTTTATGTTTTACTGTCGACGTTCTTTAGATGGTATCTTTAATGGTCGATAAGTAGGATGTTCAACTGCATTTGAGAGAGTATATGATGTCCAAAGCCACAGGACTCAATTATAAGTTAGGAAACCAAATGCTTATATATGTCAGCTTTCTGTACAATCAACAGCAGTTTTGTTAGCACACTTCAGTCAACAAAACAGATGAATGGCACTTATGTGAGATCGCTATATTACCAGGGTTGGAGGATACGCCCTTTCACCAGTATCGTGCAATCTCAAATTTTGAATATAAAATTACCAGGGTCTCTAGGGGTGAAGGGTAGCTTGCCCTACCTGCAAAAAAATCATGTTTTCTGTGCTGTTCTAGATCATTTGAGATTCAAGAGGTTTGCTCAATGTTTATAGATTAGTTTTCAGTGGTATGCTCCAAAGTTACGTCTCAGCGCAAGTGCAGTTTTCTGTTGACCTTTTTTCAATTTTTGGGGGCGGGCTTGTCTTTTGCAAAGTCAACATTTGGGAATTTAGATATTTTTAAGTGCATCTATATATCTATATATGTGTTTGTGTGTGTGTGTGTGTGTGTGTGTGTGTGTGTGTGTGTGTGTGTGTGTGTGTGTGTGTGTGTGTGTGTGTGTGTGTGTGTGGCAAAAGAGAGTCTTGTGGGTTTGTGAGGATGCAGGAGACTTACTGCCCTCCTGCAAAAAATTGTTTTTGTGTGTTATTTTTTACTGTTCTAACATTCTGTTTCATCTATTACTTACTGATTCAGTGATTTTTGTATTTTAATATATATATATATATATATATATATATATATATATATATAAAATGTTGACCAAGAAAGTCACAGCTCACAGAGAGTGCTGTCATTCCAGTAAAGCAGGAACTTCCTCAGAAAGAATGTAGCAACGTCCTGCATTCCTTAAAAATCCTTAAAGGCACCAAGGATTACAAAAATTAAACACACTTAAATTGTTGTAAAATAAGAAAACATTTAAAAGACAAAGCCCAATAAATGGAAAACATTATTCAATAATAATATTATAATTATTATCTAAAGTGTAAAATTTACAATTCTAGATGCTTCAAGTGCAGTCAACCCAGAACACATACGTGTGTAGAACCCTCCTTAAAACCGAACTGCCAAAAGATGCATCAACCATGGTTGATACGGAGCTTAATACTTTGTGAAACATTATTTAAATCTGATGAAATTCCAGGAATCTTATTAAATACTTGCTGCCTTAATTCTTATATTGGGTTTTATGGAAACAAAGTCATTCAATCCAGGCAATGTACCTGCATTCAAAAGAAGCTGCCAAAATAGTTCATGTTGTTCCAGATGCAGTTTCCAATCTCCACCTCTAGTAGACACAGGAACCTTCTCAAGCACAGAAAACTCAAACTTTTTAAAGTCTGTGCATTTAATGGAATGCTTGTACAAGGTGTTGCCATTGTGTGCCTTTTTAATGGCATAAATATGCTAATAAATCCTTTTTCTTAATGGGCCAATGGTCTTGTCAACATAGAAAGCAGGGCACGAGGAGCAAAAAAGCTGTGTACACGCCCCCTTTTGTTTCACTGTTAATGTTCCGTCCGACTGTTAACAATTGTTCATACCTATGTTCTAATTTTTACTTTTATTGATGGGCGAACCCCACCAAGGCACCACCATGCCCTCAATCTCATCAGGGGCTGGTGGTGCAGTTACCTAAAATTTTATTTTGTTGAAGCAACACAACACCAATATTCCCAGGGTGTCATACATGGGGTATTTTGGAGAACTGTCATCTTTGTTGAAACATAACAATACATGTACAGGTAGAACATTCACTTTTCATGACAAGACAATGGCATATTTAGTCATTGGTTACACTTAACAGGATTACATGGGTTACCAATGGGGTTCAAATGTGTATTGAATTACATGTATGTTTAGTACAATTTTTAGATAGTTTCTATAAAATTATATAGAGAGTATATCGAAATATCATTAGAGACAAATGTGTGTTTTGAAATAGTGAGATTTTTTTTAGGTGCTATCGGCTAGAAAGCTATGGCAGTGCAAATAGCTAATAGCTTTGGCGCTTAGTCTGCTGGGAAGAAACACACATACCTCATTTTCTCCTTTTCTTAATAGCAAATACATGGTATGTTATGCTAGGAAGAATTTTATGGATGATGTTATTGATATGGTTTGATTTGCATGTGTTTATATTTGCGTTTTGTGGATTGACTTTTGATTACCAGAACAATGATTCGCTAGATTTGATTGCTATCTTTGATTTATCTCTATGCCTGATCTGACTTGCTAAAAAGCTGTCTTTAATTTGCCAACAAGGTGAGAGAGAACACACACCACAACAAAAGAAAGCTAAACCTAACAGAAACTTCCAAGGTAAAAGAGCAAAAAAGACCAGAAGAACAGCATTATACACAAATGATGATGATGATGATGGCATATCAGCATTAAATAATTTAAAGCATTAAATTAATTTAGATGATGGATATATGGAGGGCATTAAAACTAAATGAAATGTGGTTAACTATATGAGGATACATAAAATGTAGACCTTATTTTAACAACAAGAGGTATGGTTCCATGATAATCCATCTAACATAAACTCTAGGCCACACAATGAATTAGTTCAAGTAATAATCAGTAGGCGGGTGACATCAACCAACAATTTATGACAGTGTTACGTAGTAACCTATTACAAAGGGTTGACAGTGACATAACATCACATTTGCACCTATTAAGGTACCACCACTATTCAGTTTCATGAATCAATGTCATAAAACGGTTATGTAATGTGCACTCATGAAAAAAAGAAACAATTCTGTTCCTCAAGGCCATCCCTCTGCATGCCGTGTCATGCAGTGCCTTTATTTATATTTGGCATAAATTACTACCACCCCCACCAATTCCACCCACCAACATTTTGCAACTTGATTTTTAGTTTACTTCGTTGTTGACTGTTGTTGTGTTTGTTGTTTTGTTTCGGGAAATGTTTTTTTTAGAGGGCCAAATAATAGATTTAAAGACAGAATTAGTAGATGTAAATGTGATCCAAAAAAGAAATAAAAGATGCACACACCCAGCCTCGATAAAATGTTAATAATTCTAGGGTTTTTGTGCTTTTTAAGTTTTTAGCAGCATACACAGGGATAGAGAGGGATATAGAAAGCCTTACTGAACAGAGATGAACATTGAAATTGAATGCAGAATGCAGATAAATATCCAGCCCCTCTGGCTTCCTTGGTTCCTTTTCCTTCTTCAAAAAAGCAAATGTTTTGTTTTTAATTTTAATACACCACACCACATTATTTTATTTATTTATTATTTTTAGAGACATATATTACTACTTTTAGTTATACATACATATTGTAGATAGATATTGTAGATTCCAGATTTTTTTATTTTTTATTTTTTTTTTGTATTTTTTTTTATAATACAGTTATTTGGGGTTTATATATATACATTACTACTTCTTTTCTTTTTAGTTTTTTATTTATATGTTTTTTTTGATATTTTTTTTTGCATTTTTATTTTACATTTATATGTGTTTTTATGTGTATTTTTATATGCAGTTTTCTATATGTAGCCTTTTTCTACATTTATAATTTTATAATTTTTATAGCTTTAATATTGACCTTGACCATGCTACATCATGATTGAGTCAATGGTTCCATCTGTATATAAGCAATGAGTGTTTTATTTTCTTGTCTGATGATTAGTTTAGTGAAAGCGCTCACCACTGTTCTTATTTATTTTTTTGTGTTATTAAAGACGCTATTGTGTGGTACCTCGGTGTATTTTTGGTTATATATAACAATTTGGGGTTACCTGCCTTCATGTAGTGTGTTCCCTGTAAAATAAATATATCCCACAGCATTTCTTGCCGGCATTCCTAACCACATTGTCTTCACCATCCCTGTTATTTTCTAAAAGGAATTTAAGGTTCTTACTATTTTTGTAAACAAATCTGGGTTGTACCCCAAATTGGTCAAGCATCTCAAAATTTCTAAAGACTTTATTCCAATGTTTGTTAATAATTTGTTTCAAACTGGAAAAATCTCTACAAAATTCCAGTACAAAAACTTGAGTCAAATTCTCTTGCTTGACCAAATGCTGTTTGTTCTCAGATACATGTGAACGACTTAAAAGTGCTCTATATTTTGTGTTTCTTTGTTCATAGGGATGGCCCTGCAGTCATGTTGAATGCTAATGAGACAGTCTGGGGATGAGGCATATGCTAATTAGCCATGTGCTCTCTCTCACCCTCTGAAACCTCTTCCAAGAAAGCATTTACAAGCCAAGCAATTCAAGAAATGAGTCAATCAGTTACATCAGTAGAGCCAGCCTTACCATATTGTGGTATTGGACATGGCCCAAACACTGTGTTCAGCTACCTACCACAAATGTAAGAAGGGAATCAGGGGATTCGGGGAGTCACTAGACAAGGGGCATAGCTCTTTAGTGAAGTGCCTTAATGACACCAGTGATGGGGGGGCACATTTCACTTAGGACTCTAATTCAAACTGCCGACCAGTTACGAGTGGAGTCCCACAGGGTTCGGTCCTGGGTCCTCTCTTGTTTGATATCTACTTCTCTAAAGTCCAGGCCAACACGAAGGGATTCTGGCTGACAAAGTTCACAGATGATTGCAAGTTGGGAGCTATTATTAACTCCCCAAGTGATGTTGACATCCTACAGAAAGGCCTCACTGAGACCAACAACTGGTATCAGAACCATGGCCTTAAGCTCAATGCCAAAAAATGTGCTGTCATCCCCTTTGGGAAAAACCCAGTTCCCATGAATTACCACATCAATGGTAGTCCACTGAACACAGAAAGCATTATAGAAGATCTGGGCACACAGGTTGACAGCAACCTCTCTTTTGACCACCACATTGCCACTGTGATCAGAAAGTCCTTCTGTGTGGCACATCTCATTACTAAGGGTTTTGCATCCATGAAGAAAGAGGTCATCCTCTACTCTTCCCTCATTAGGCCAATCATTGAGAACAGTGCCTCATTTGGCATGTACCTCACTAGTCACCTGCAACAACTGGAGAGGCCACAAAAGTACCTCACAAAGAGGATCCTAGGCCTTAAACACTTGTCCTATATGGACAGACTCAAAAAACTCCAACTATTCTCTGTCTCATATCAGCTACTTAGAGGTGATCTCTGCTTGACTTATAAAGCCATGTCTGACCCAGCTCTGTTAGAAATGCTACATTTAAAGAAATTCCAAACCCTCAACACCACATGCTCTACAGACCTCAACATCATTACCACAATCAACAGAACAAGCTGGAGGGACAAGTTCATAACCCAAAGACTGCCCATGCTATGGAATAGACTTCCCATACATGTCAAACAGAGCACTGCACTGGCCCTCTTCAAGAGAAATCTTGATGAGTGGATGGGAAATAGAAAATTCACCCCAGGGATCACTCCAGTGGCTCTACTCAACAGAGGCACTGGGAACTAAGGTTGGGTGCCGTGATGCTAGGGTAATCCTATGGGCTATGCTTGTAAAGGCTCTAGAGCCATTAGCCTAGTACACACCTATGAACCTATGAACGTGTCCTCATGGCATCATGATCAGTACAGAAATCAGAAAGGTTGTGGGAATCACTTGAACCAGGGACTACTCTACCATTATATGCCATAATGGCATGGACATCAGTACAGAGATTGGTGGTGGGGTATGCACCGGACACCAGGGTAAATAACCGTGTGCAATAATAAACCATTATTATGATCAGAGGGGAGGGTGATAGGAAATATGGGATGGTAGACAAGTCGGGGGGAAGGTATGAGGACTGTGGTGGATATTTGTGTGTGTGTGTGTTTGTGTGTGTGTGTGTGTGTGTGTGTGTGTGTGTGTGTGTGTGTGTGTGTGTGTGCGTGTGTGTATGAGAGGGACTGTGGGGGGGAAGCAAATGCCATTATGTACACAAGGAGCAGTTTGGTACCATGACATGCAGATCAACATGTTCTATTAGTAACTGCAATAGAGAAACATGCAAATTAGCCAATAATGAGATTTTCCTATATTGCGGCTAACATGTCTATCGTATAATTTGCAAATTAACTCATCATGGAAGTACAGTCTTTTTAGCACAAGTTTTACACTAGGGCCTTTAATGATAGTATATTTGTGAGTATCTGTGTTTTAGATTAGGGTAAGGGTTGGGAAAGGGGATAGATTTAATGTATGTGCAAGTGTGTGTCTGTTAGGCTAATAATTAAGTGTATGGCTAGGTTTAGTGTGTGTGTGTGTGTGTGTGTGTGTGTGTGTGTGTGTGTGTGTGTGTGTGTGTGTGTGCGTGTGTGTGTGTAGTGAGAGTCTGAGATGTGTTGTGTAATAGTAGTGTTATGGAAAGAAATTTTTAAGGGAAGGTGCATGGTTGTGATAGTGACAGTGGGACAATTAGGGATTGTGCCCATTGTTAAGGTGAAACATGGGGACAATGTTAAGAATGGTCAACATGTTCTGTGTGTGTTGATTATTCAACATGTCCACTATTTATAATATACGCAGACATATGTCAAACCAAAAACACCATAACCCAGTGTACTCCAAAATGTACATAAATCAAAAATGCTGACCAGAAAAGTCACAGCACACAGGGAGTTTAATAGTTGGAGTGCTTTCGTTCCAGTAAAGCAGGAACCTTCTCAGAAACAATGTAGCAACTTCCTGCATTCCTTAAAAATAATTAAGCATGCTAAGCATTACAAAAATTAAACACACACATAAATTGTCATTGTTAAATGAGAAGAAATGCTAAGAAAACATATAAAAGACAAAACTCAGTAAATGGAAAACATTACAATTATTATATATAACACAGTGGCATAGCTAGAGCTTGTGCCTCCTGAGGCTGTCTTTGAGTTTGCCATTCGACTCACAAAATCATGGTCAAATGGGCCCCCTATATACAGCCATCCCCCTTGCAGCCATTCCAGTGTCTCATTACTTGGCTATTTCTCCCCATTTACCATAAACACTGCAATGTGCATACTGTTTTCTGCTTTATTTCTGCAATGATTATTTGGATTTAATTAAAAATTTTTATTTTAAATTTTATAGCACAAATACTGAGACATTTGCTAAACAAAGCAATACAGTCTCACAAAGATAACACAATTAGCATTAAAACTTCTCTGCCCTTGAAACTCACATTCATTGAAACAGCACTGAAACCCACATTAAAAAATGCATCTGGCCAATGGTGGATAAGGTTTACCTTTGGGCTGTTTCCAAATCATAGGCTCCTTGCACACATATTTAGGACCATACAAACATGCATGTGTTCTTTGATTCACCTTCCTGATTGTATTGAATTATATTTCTTGTATAATACTTACACTTGCTAGAGTATCTATTAAATTTGTTTTGACCATTTATAAAGTAAGCAATGAAACAAAATGTATGAACCAATAATGACAAAACTGCCCAATTCAGAACATTTCCATCATAAAGGTCTACTCAAACTTTTGTCATTACCATCTACCATTATCAGTAAATATGCACAATCTCTGCAGAATAAAGAATAATCTATATAATTCCACATTAAAGAGATCTGTAACTAATGAAGAGGTTGCTGCTAGCAAACAACTTTATATTTCATGGTTTCATCTACAAATAAAGTGCCAGTTGCCCTTGAAGAATAAATTGTCTATGTTACATTAGAAAAACTGATAAGCTGTTAATATTGCAATAGGGAATGGATGACAAACTGACCACAGGTTCATAGTTTCTAGGCTTCTCATCCAAAGGAGGACATACTCAGGACTGCAGCACCCCACCCCCCTTAAACTACAACACGATATTAAGACTCTCAGTATTAATTATGTGCTTCTTAAACTTTTTTACATAGTGTAATAGTATCAAAACAACAGAACTTTCAGTACTAAATACCTCAAAACTGACAATTTAATTATTTTAATTTATTCATTTGTTAACCAGGTAAGCAAACTGCTCATTACAGACCCTTTTCAACCATAACCTGACACACAAGGGCAAGGGTAAACAGAAAATATATAGGCACCTTAGAATAATCAGTCAACAAGCATGTTTTGAAGGAAACTAGAGTATCCAGAGAAAGCCCACACAGACTTAGGAAGATCATACAAGTCCCAAACATGCAATGAATGGAGATAAGGATGGAACTCCAGACCTTTGAGATGTGAGGCAGAGATCTAAACCACTGAGCCACCATATACTGAAAGGAAAATCTGCAATCCCCTAAATGGTCCACAGATATCTGTCATTATGCACGATTGTGTGCAAGCCCTGTAATGGACCTGCATCCCATAGCAAATTGCTTTTCTGACTTCTGGCTATTGCTTGCTAGGATAAGCTTCAGTTCCCCAAGACCTTCAATAGCATTTATTTAAAAAAAATTAAAGTATTGCACAAAAAAATGAACAATGAATTCAGCAAACAATACAGGTCAGTTACTACGCTTTTTAGCATACACTAAACTACCAAAGGCATCTCTCTCAAGATCACTACATGTAATAGTTTAAACATCTGTATTCTACTTCAAAAAGCAGATTTTCATATAGTGTAATGCCTCTTTTGCACTGTTATGTGGCAAAACATCAAATGACACAACATTAAGCTATAGAATATTAAACTTAAAACGTCTGTTTATTCAAGATCAGACACAAAAGCAGTGAAATCTAACTTTTGTCAGTAAGATTTAACACCAAATAAATTAATTGAAAGTGAAGTATTCATCTTGAAGGGCAATAGACAACCCCTGCTATAGGATAGTAAGCAGGCTTTAAGCACTGTAAGAAACATGGGCTTTAAGCACTGTAAGAAACATGAAGTGCAAAGGTTCAACAAAGATTGCATTCAATGAACTATAATTCTGCAGTTCTTAAAACAAAACCTGCCTTGTCTGCAAAGCTAACATGCTAACTTACTGTGTCATAAGTTTACTTTTACAAATTCCCACACCCTTCAGAATCTGCTGAATATTTCAGCATGTAAAAAACATACTGCATCTTAATACCCCTGCAAGCATCAGATACCAATTCTGAGGCTGTATTACCTTAAGGTAAATTGCGTGCAGGCGGAAAGGAAGAATAGGACATCTGTGTGACAATGCATGCACATGTGATGCGACAGGTGTGTGCGACCAGATTCTATAAAGTGCTGCATATCGTGATGTTAGAGCACTGTGCAGCACAGTGTTAGGGCAGTTGCTGAATACTAAAAGGGTACCGATGCATGTACATCTCCATGTAAATGTCACAGCACTGTCATTAATTCTCCTCACTATCTGTCCCTTTACCTAATCCTTATACTAACCCTAAAACACACAATCTCACATGTACACATAACTTGTTCCCTTACCTAACAACTGCTGGACAAGAAAAAAGAGAAAGAGATGTCAGAGAACAAGGAAAAGAGGTTGCAGAGCAGGTATTGATGTAAAGTTAAAAGCAAACCCCCTACAGGTCTGTACTGCCAACTATACTGTTAGCTAATGTGAGATCACTGGATAGCAAGATGGACTACTTGAGACTGGAACTCTCCAACAAGAACAAGGTGAGAAATACTTGTTTATTTTTGGTTACTGAGACGTGATTGCATGACAAGATAAATGATAGTGCAGTAAACTTAGAGACAGAAAACATACACTGTGTGGAAAGGCCAGAGGAGGTGGAGTCTGCATCTACATTATGTTAACAAAAGATGGTGCGGCAGCTGTGAAATCATATTATCACACTGCTGTGAAAACTTAGAGTTCCCATCCATTAAACATAGACCATTTTACTTGCCCAGGGAGCTGAATAGGGTTAGTGTAACAGTGGTGTATATCCCAACTAGTGGTAATACCACTGAAGCTCTAAATAAACTATGCAATTACATGGGTCAGCTGCAGAGCAATATCCTGACTTTGTAAACGTGGCAGGTGGTGTCTTTAATAAAGAAGTACTCCCACACTACCATAAATATGTGGACGTTCCTATAAGAGGTGATAATATCCTGTACAAAGTGTACATAAACTTAAAGAAAGCTTATAAGGCAGTGCAACTTCCACAATTGGGAACTCTGACTATAATACCATCTTGCTATCGCCAGCTTACAAACCTGCACTGGTTACAGAAAAACCACAAAGAAACAAATCAGGGTATGACCTGAGCAGGTTATGGAGGCCCTCCAAGTCTGCTTTGAAAGAACCAACTGGGATATGTTCAAGGAGGTAGCCACAGTGAATCAGCATCTGAACATTGATGAATACACTGAGGTAGTGATAGCATACATTTCAAACTGTGTTGATGGGGTAACAAATACAAAGAGTATCACTATTAGAGATAGCCAGAAGCCATGGCTCACCCCTAAGGTATATGAGCTCCTGAAGGAGAGAAACGCAGCTTACAGGGCTAAGGACAAAGCAGCCCTAGGTGTAGCAAGAGGTAATCTGAGGAGGGGTACATAAGAGGCTAAGAGGTATTATGGTAGAATGGTGCAGAGTCACTTTGAAGATATGAAGGATGCAAGGAGACTATGGCAAGGCATACAGGAGATCACTGACTACAGAATCAGGTTAGCACAGTATGAGGACAGCATCAAATTCCTGGACAGTTTGAACATCTTCTTTAGTAGATTTGAGGAAAGAAACAACAGGCTGGCACTAAAGCTACATGCTGATGAGAAGGATGCAATACTCAGCCTCAGCACAGAGGAGGTAAGAAGAGAGCTAAGGAAAGTGAACCCCAGGAAGGCTGCTGGACCAGACAATATACTGGGCAAGGTGTTAAAAGGCTGTGCTGATCAACTACACACATTGGTCAAGGAAATATTTAACACCTCTCTTGCCATGGCAAAAGTACCCTCATGCTACAAGGAAACTAACTTCATCCCACTACCTAAGAAAATCACTCCTTCCAGACCTAATGACTACAGACCACTTGCTCTGACATCCACTGTTATGAAATGTTTTGAGCGGCTGATCAAAAAGCATCTTTCATCATACCTACCTCCTGATTTTGACCCTCTGCAGTTTGCATACAGAGCTGACTATTCCATGGCTGATGCCATATCAGTAGCACTACACATCTCCCTTGAGCATTTAGAGGGCAAAGACAACTATGTGAGGATGCTTTTCATATAATTCAGCTCTGTATTTAATACAGTGGTACCGATGCAGCTAACAGAAAAACTGGCACATTTAGGAATCAGTAAACATCTCTGTAACTGGATCCTGGACTTCCTGATTGAGAGACCACAGAGAGTGTGTTTAGGTAAAAACACATTACAGTGCAACACAATTAACACAGGGGTTCTACAAGGATGTGTTCTCAGCCCACTGTTAATCACCATCCTGGCCCACAACTGCTATGCTAAGCACAAATCTAACTATATCATCAAATTTGCTGATGACATCACAGTCATGGGGCTCATCACAAAGAAGAATGAAAGGGCATACAGAGAGGAGATGGCATCTTTGATCAGTTGGTGCAAGGGGAACAACCTTGACCTGAACGTAAGCAAGTCCAAAGAAATTATCAACAACTTCTGGAAAAGGAAAACAAACCACCCAGGGCTCAGGATCGATGGTGAGAGTGTGGAGAGGGTTAAGTGTATGAAATTCCTAGGTGTACACATATCAGAGGATCTCTTGTGGTCGGGAAATACCAGTCAAGTGGTCAAGAAAGTGCACCAATGCCTCCACTTTTCAAGAAGGCTGAAAAAAGCTAAGCTTCCTCCTCATATTCTCTCCACCTTCTACAGAGGTGCAATAGAGAGCATCCTCACCTGCAGCTTCACAGTGTGGTTTGGAAGCTGCACAGTTACAGAAAGGAAGGTGCTACAAAGAGTGGTGAGGGTTGCAGAGAGGATAACAGGTTCCAGTCTTCCATCAATACAACATCTTTATTCTGTAGGAAGCATCCAAAAGGCCACCAAAATAATACAGGACAACACTCATCCTTCGCATGGACTGTTTAAGCATCTGGCATTGGGCAGGAGATATCACAGCATCTGTTGAAGAACTACAAGATTCAGTAACAGTTTCTACCCTACTGTGATTAGACTTCTGAACTCAGGCACTAGTCCCAGGGGTCGGGACACATAATAAGTCAATTCTTATTTATTTGTGCAATATATATACTTACATATGTTCCAAGTAAGTGGAATATTGATTTATTATATCCATAGTCAATATTATTTAACTCACTCAAGTGCAATATTAGACAAATAACTTAGGCATTTCAAAAGTTGTTTTGTTTTACTTTAAATAGGGTAGTTAATTTAACTCAGGGGAGGGTATTCTTTTCATACATGAATGTTGGTAAATGTCTCTGCTCTTTCTTGCATGTATTGGGAGTAGTACTGTATTTGTTAGTTATGTTTATTCCTTTACTTGTATGTGTTGTTTCACTTTCCTTTGTAATCTCAAGAATTGAGCTGATGCATGAAATTTCATTTAAGCTACACTTGTGTATTTCTAAATGACAATACATTTTACTTTGACTTAACCCTAACACACACAAATTCCCAGGTTTGCAAAAAAAAAAAAAAAAAAAAAAAAAACTTACCTTTGTTGACCATGCCAGCAGTCACTCAAATTAATGTTTGCACAAACTGCTGGTTGCACAAAAGCCACTACATTTCAATTTAGTAAACAAATGAGCTTTCAGACAAGTGAACTGTAAACATACATACACACACACACACACACACACACACACACACACACACACACACACACGCTCACATGCACACACACACGTGCGCGCGCGTGTGTGTGTGTGTATGGATCTACTTTGAAATCGTAAATTGCCAAAAACCCGAATTGCAGAATACCAAGGCCAGAATGTCGAATGTTGAATATCCTGAATGCTTAAAACATCGCATATCAAAATGTCTAATGTTTACTAGATTTTTGGTATGCTGGTAAACTGTCCACTATCCCTTCAAGATATAGTAGTTTGTAAAACAAAATGTATAGCAGCCGTTAATTGCGTGGTAGTGAATGCTTGGCTGAGGATTGAGTTGTATAGGGTTTGAAAAAGAAATTGTACTTGTTTAATTGAAAGGTGAGTTTACACTTTGTAACAGACTGTTTAGCTGAAAATATATTTTTGTGCTAAATACTAATGTGAAGGAATGTTTACAGGTAGTACAGCCGTACAGCTGGAATGGTATATTTACCATTTTCTTCAGTGTAGGGCGATCTCAGAGTTCTTCTTCTTCTTTTGGCTTTTTCCCGGTTAGGGGTCGCCACAGCGGATCACCTGTCCACTCATGACTGGCAGTGGAGTTTTACAGTGTCGAGTTTATATATTTAATTAGCACAGGGTTTGGGGGGGGGTACAGGAGGGCTGTAACTTTGGCTTGCTTTTTGATTTTCAATATTTTAAGTGTCTGTCTTAAACTTTCAGGATAGTCAACGTTTGACATTTTGGTCTCTGTATTCTACAGTTCAGGTTTTTTGGCAATTCACAATGCCAAAGTAGATTGATATATATATATATATATATATATATATATATATATAGAGAGAGAGAGAGAGAGAGAGAGAGTGGGAGGCAGAGAGAGTTTTTTTTTCCCTTTTTATGATAGATGAGATGGGGAGCTTCATATTTTATTAACTGTGAAGCTTGTTGACTAGACCTCAAGGATAAGAAAAGGCATCCTGTTTTATTAAAAGAAAGTCTGCTGAGTTATAGTTTAGTAATAAATGAAGCATGTCTTCCAGTACTCCTTTTGCAGGATGTATGCTTGGTAATTGTGAACCATACTAAGATAATAAAAATAGATTTCATAATGATTTTATTGTGTCTTTCTTATTAAAGGATTATTTCATGGCACCGTTGGAAATGTGTCAGACAGATTTATAACCAAAATGACTCCTGTGAATTCAACTTTTGCTATCTGGGGTCTAATCTTCTTCTGGCAAGCCATTTGGATTATCTATGCACTTTCTGGAATCTGTAGAAGGTATCGTACCTTTACATCTTAAATGTTCAGTATGACTTATAAATAATAATTTGTATTGGAACAGAAATGTAATAGCCTAATTAATAATGCAAACATTTCATATCTATTTTTATCATTTATAGAAATGTATTAACTTGTGTTAAAGCAAACTGGAAATTGTGAAGGGTACACAGGATATGTAAGCATTTTTGCATATAGTAGAAAATTGCAAAAGTAATACTAACAAGGTGGAATGCCGACTTTCACAAAATGAATAAAAACATTTTTTGCAGAATGCCATAATCCGCTGTGCTACCCATATGTATGTGGGGGGCTGCACCCGCCCAAATACCCTAAGAGTTAGATCACACAGCAATGGGAATAATGAGAGAATATCCTTCCCCCAGGGCTCCATGCCCTCTAAGTATTCAAGTCACACTGTGCAACCAAATGGAATTTTACAAAATAACTTCTTTGACACCCATTTTGAGCATGGTTAGCTCAATGAAATTCTTATAACTCATCTCATGCTGCTTTTTAAAGGATCCACCATCCCCTTGTCTCAACCATTTAAATAATAATAAAAAAATGAAACATAAATGTATTTTTACAGTGAATTTGATTTATTGACTGCGGTGGTGGTGCTGCGGTAGTGTTGTCACCTCACAGTAAGACGTTGTCCTGTTCGATTCTCAGCTAAAGCTTCTTCTGTGTGGAGACATGCGTGAATGGGCGTACCTTCGTTGAAGGTTGTGCGTCAGAGCTGGCAACTCGGCATGTAAAAATCTACTGCCAGTCATTAGCGGACCGGAGTTTCGCTGTGGCGACCCCTAACCGGGAAAAGCCAAAAGACACAACAACATTTAAGCAGGGTGTGTCATACCATCCATACAAAGGAATATAAATAGTTACTCCACCTTGATGTGTTCACTCCAATATTATTTTGATCAACAAACTTGAATGCAATTCTAAACAAACGCAAACAGTAAACACTGCTCAGTGATCGTGACAGGTAATCCAGGAAAACCTACTGTTATAAAAAATTCAGTCATTCTCTTATAGTGTAACTGTGCTCTGCATAGTCGTTTGTATTAATATTTGGCAGTTTATGTTATCATGATATTAAACCTTATACGTCTCACTTTATGCATGCCAGCATAGCTTCTGTTTTTGGAATATGACCACATTTACTTTTTGTTGTGACCAGTCATCAGATACCTCAGAAAACTGTTATTAACTGAGCAGTGTATTTTTAGATCCAAGCATTTGACTGACACAGAATTGATGATCTCTATGACAATTGCTTAGCTTTTTGAGCGAAGTGTGGTAACATTACTTAAGTAACAAGTTTATACCTGTCAGCCCCTATCTGCAAGAATTCTGGAGAAAGTAAAAAAAATAAAATAGGGAGACGAAGGCCCAAAAAATGATGGACAGATTTCAAATATTGCTCTCATAAACTTAGACAGTTGCCACAGTAACATGATCTGAATTAGCATGCATTTTATGGAGGATATGAAGTCTGAAAATCAAATGTATATCATTAGTTGGTGATTTCAATCCTCAGTGTTTTTCTAGAAAACCACATGTGTTGTGTAGATCAGACCAAAAATATGAGACATAAGTTAGGAAATTTTGTGAAAATCTGGGCAGTTGAGAAATATGAATGAATTATGGAATGTAAAAATGCCCCTCAAAAAAATGCTTCTGTTGTTTTGAAAGACAGTACTGAACCCACTCTTTTCACTCAGAAAAGAAATGTGTCCTCCTCCAGCTATCAGCAGTATAACTCCTCCCATGCAATACATTCTGAAAAATGATGTTTCAAGGAATCTAAATCTGTCTAAAGATAATGGACAGTAGAAATAAAGCAAAAGTGCAGAAATACTTTTAGTGCTGTCAGACCTCAACAAGGAAATGAAAGAATACAGAAATAAGCCATGCAGATGAATAAAGAAGAAATAATAAAAGTTTATCATGGAGTGGACGACATACATGAGGCAAAGTACAGTTAGTGTGATTACATTTTAACAAGGTGGACTACAAACTGCCCGATTCCCACAATAGAAGAGATCCATAAATGCATGAGACAGAGGAACACGTAACATAGTAAAATATTTTATTTAAGGCTATGGGTTTATACACATATAAACTGTCAAATAGCAATACAAATGACTGTAGAGGATGAAAAAGGCAAATTGCAAAACACTAGTGTGCTTTCTTCTGTTTCAGAATATGGAAGCAGAAAATCCACCACCGGCTGGCCATTTTGCAATGAGTCTTACATTCCACTTCTATAGGCTTCCTGAAGCTGTCAGTTGTATCAAGCTTGACCTGTAAGCAGCTTTTAACAAATGCATCTGTCCAATCAGAACATCGCTGTACAACCCAATGAATATATTAGATAAAATTTCATGCAGATACAATGAGCTATTTTTTGCATTTGCATGTCTGGCCTTCAGGAAAATAGTAGACTAATGCTAGTTATGTGTTTGCATGCGGCTGGATCATAGAAGATGGCTTATTAACCTGAAATACAATGTGTGACTACATCCATACTTCACAACCTCTGCATATTAAAAACTATAGCAATGTCTTTTAAAAATCATAGCAGAGGGTCAGAAAGAGGAACAGTGTTTTATTATTTTTTTCAGAATAGAAGGCACCACATGCCAAGGGGGGATCCACCTTGGATCCCGTGAACTACCACCCCATCAGTCTGACGGGCCTGATCTGCAAGGCCATGGAACGCATTATCATGGAACTTATAAACAAAGAAATTGGCAACCTTCAAACACTGGACCCCACACAGTTTGGGTTCATGAAGGGCCAATCTTGTCTCCTAAACCTGATTGACTTCTTCGAATCAGTCTCCAGAACTGTGGACAAGGGTAAGGTGGTCCACACAGCCTATCTGGACCTCGCCAAGGCCTTCGACACCATCCCCCACTCTGGAATCATAGATAAACTTACTAAGCTGGAAATTAATCCCTACATCACTTGATGGGTTGCTAACTTTCTTACTGACAGAACCCAGACTGTAAAAGTAGCCGACTCCAAATCCAGCTTCAGACAAGTGACAAGTGGAGTACCTCAGGGTCAGTCCTGGGACCACTCTTGTTTGGCATATACTTCTCTGAAGTACAGGAAAACACTAAGGGACTCTGACTAACAAAGTTCGCAGATGACTGCAAACTGGGAGCCATTATAGAATCCCCAAATGATGTGGATATTCTACAAAAGAGTCTTACAGAAACAGATGCTTGGTGCCAGAGCCATGGGCTCAAGCTCAATGCCAAGAAATGTATAGTTATCCCCTTTGAGAAAAAACATGTACCTGTGAATTACCGCATATGTGGCAGTACACTAAACATCAAATGTGTGATAAGAGACTTAGGGACACAGGTGGACAGTGGCCTCACCTTGGATAACCACATCACTACAACAGTCAGGAAATCCTTCTATGTAGCACACCTCATCACTAAGGGCTTTTCATCCAGAAAAAATGAGGTCATTGTCCCACTGTACTTATCCCTCATTAGACCCATTATGGAATACAATGCCCAATTTGGTATGTACCGCTCAAGACATCTGCAACAACTGGAAAAGCCGCAGAAATACCTCACTAAAAGAACCACAGGCCTAAAGCAGATGCCCTATGCTGACTGTCTAAACAAAACTCCACCTATACTCTGTCACATATCATCTACTCAGAGGCGATCTCTGCTTAACATACAAGGCCATATCAACCCCAGAGCTGTTGGACATGCTACACTTAAAGAAATCCCAATCCCTCAGAGACACACTCTCCAGGGATCTAAACCTTGTCATCACAATGAACAAAACATGCTGGAGGGATAGGTTCCTGACCCAGAGACTCCCCAGTCTCTGGAATAGACTGCCCATACATGTCAAGCAGAGCGCCTCTTTGGCCCTCTTCAAAAGGAACCTTGATGATTGGATGGGAGATAGAAAATTCACCCCTGGGATCACGTCAGTTGCCCAGCTAGACAGGGGTCCAGGGAAGTACATACTGTGGGAAGAAATAGCCAGGGAATTGTTATGGCTAGGCTTATATAGGCCCTAGGGTCAATAGTCTAGTACCAACCTAGGAACCTATGCAGTTAGTGATGAATAATCTTTGTATAGAATTAATTTCATTATTTTAATAAATCATGTACCCATAAACAGGCAATACTTTATCAAAAAAGTAGTAAATCTAGGTGGAACAATGTTATGTCTGTTAACAATAATCATAACACCTTGCCTATATTATGGCTCCTTTTTGAAATGCTGGGACTTGAAATGACAAGTCCTGACATGCAGAAAAAGACTGAAAATATAAGAGAAGAACAAATATCAAACATTGTTCCTCTCCTTTAAACTTCCTTTTTTTTCAGGGGGGGATTATCCCAAGAAATGGAAGTCTCATACTTAATATATATAAATCCAGATTTCAGCAATTTACTCATACTGCAAGACTTGCCAATGCAGGTCCCAATCTATAAATGGTTACACTAAATTATAGCAGTTGTAAAGTATGACCACATCCCAAAGAACTTTTTATGAGCATTTTAAGTTACTAATAACAACACCATCTTTTTTTCATTTACAAAGGATAGAAAACGACTGTCTTGCTTGCAATGAAGTTTAACATTCTAACTTTCATAACTGTTACTCTGCAGACACTTAAACGTCTAATCAGTCTCAAAGAAAGCAAAACCTATGAAGTTTTGAAACAGCAACACTTTAAAATAAATTGTGCTGCCTAAAATATCCTGGTGACTGGTGTGTGTAGAACAGACCATGTGTATGTAACTTTAAGAAGCATTTCCAGATGTATGCACGTGCATATAAATAGTGACCACGTTCAGGCAGCAGTGCTATTTTGAGAAAACAACCAGAGTGTTAACATGTATGAGTGTGTTAGTCAGTCTGTTTATAAGTTTATTTAAATTTAAATTACTAAGCATCATTCCTGATGTGTTTGTGTGTAATAAAACTCCTTAAACCGAACCAACAACTGTTCGTCTGTTTTATCCTGACCAGATGGGCGACGTGGTGTCAGAACCAGGACTGAGAGTCTTCAAGCCATGAGGTGCAGAGTTGATGCTGAAAGTATATTGAGCAGATTGGGTCATTGTTCAAATGATCAAAAAGGGCCAGAAATGAACCTCAGGTAACCAAAACTTGCACAAATGATTTTATTTTGCAAAGGCAATGTAATGGAGCATTTGAAAGGCACAAAACACATTATTAATTAAACAAAATGTTCAAAACCATAATATTTGATAAAACTATCAGAAATACTCGTATGGGGCTCAGAATTATCTTTGGTTTGCATAACAAGTATGTTTAAAGTGAACTAAGCACATGAAAAGTATAACGAGCATGTTAAGAGGTTAAATGGGAATAATGAGTTAAATAAAAGGGTAAAATAAGCCTAAACAGCAAGGTGACTGCATGTTCTTTAGTAAAATACTATGTTTTGGAGATAAACTACTATTTCACATTGATCTAAGCCACTGAAAGCATAACTAGAGCTGTTCAAAGTATCTCAGAATGTGTGAAGTGTTTGCAGAGTGTGTACTTTATTATGGTGCAGTTATTTCAAAGAGTTTGCTGTGTGCAAAGTACAGTTATGTTGCAAAGTGCAGTCAAAGTGCATCTATTTCAAGAAAAAAGTTTCTTGTGCTGTGCCACCATTTCAAAGTGTTTCTTACACTGTACAGAGTTGTTTCACAAAGTACACCCATTTTGAAAGGTTCTTGTACTGTGTACAGTTTATTTGCAAAGTGCATTAATTTCAAAGTGTTTCTTACTCTGAGCTTCTTCTGCTGTGTACAGTTTATTCTCAAAGCAGAGTCATTTCAAAGTATTTTTTACACTTATAAGGAGTGATTTCACAAAGTACAGTGATTTTAAGGTGTTTTTGTGCTACAGAGACTTATTGGGCAAAGTGCAGTTATTTCAAAGAGTCTGCTGTGCTATTGGGCATAATTACAAGCTCTGGTATATATATATATATATATATATATATATATATATATATATATATATATATATATATATATATATACACATACATATATATATATATATATATATATATATATATATATATATATATATATATATATATATATATATATATATATGTGTGTGTGTGTGTGTGTGTGTGTGCATGTTCATGTATAATTTCAAGCACCTTCACTACTGTGTGTTGATATGGCAGAGGCATTTCACAGACCCAGTCCACTTGTGTTTGATCATAATATTGCAGAGAATTGGAGAGTATTTGAGCAGGAATACAATATTTTCATACAAGCAGCTTTTTCTGACAAAGATGCATGTACAAGGGCATTCATTTTTCTTAACTTAGCTGGGTCAGATGCCATTGAAAGAGAGCATTCATTTGTGCATGCACCAGCAGTGTATGCAGGAGAGGGAAAAACTGCCATATTGTTGTACCGGCTGAATCAAGAGAGGACCTTGAGTGCTTGAAACATAAATTTAGAGAAATGTTCAACTCCCAGACAAATGTTACATTACAAAGGCACCTATTTTATACAAGAGACCAAAAGCCAGGTGAAACTTTTAAAGCTTATATCACTGACTTGAGAAATAAGGCTAAACATAAAGATCTGGTAATTTGAAAGATGAGTTAATAAAGGACAGGCTTGTGTGTGGTGTTAATAATGCTGCAGTGAGAAAGATTTTGCTTTATGACAGTGATTTAATGTTGAGCAAAGCTACAGAGATTTGTCAAATTCATGAGCTTACAGAAAGGCACACAAGTATGCTTACAAGTGATAAGAGCTTAGTTTCAGCAGCCTCTTGAGCAAGCGTAGACAGCATGCAGCATGTGGCAAGCAGAAGCAGGCCTAAGCACATGGCAGCTGCAGCCCCTATGGGTTCTCTAGGAGGCTCCATAACTTTCTAGCAAGTTCCAAGACTAGCTCAGCAAAACAGACATGCTCAGTGCAGTATAAGGATGTCAGCAAAACCCAAGTCAAATCTTAATATTAACTGTAATAATTGTGGTGCCAATCAATGAGTCTAAAAGAGAGAAGCGCTTAGCATTTGGTCAGCAATGCCAAAAGTGTAAAAAATAGAACCACTTTCAAAAGTTTTGTAAATCAAGCAAGCCTTATCCAGTTATTAAGAAAGGTCACTCAAAAAAGCAAGTTGATCATGTGGAAAGCTGCAACCCTACTTTCTATGTAGATGGTGTATTAGTAGTCAGTGAAAAGGTTAATGCAGTAGATTTGTTTGCAGAGAATGAAGTATTTTGTACTATCCTGATCAATGGTAAACCCACAGAGATCAAAGTAGACACTGGTTCAAAGTGTAATGTGATGTCAGCATAAACATTTGCTAGAGTGAGAACTGGTGAGCAATTTAATTTGGCTAACTGTGTGAAGCTTGTTGCTTATGGAGGTGAAGAGATTCAAACCGAAGGCTCAGTGGTGCTTTCATTCTGTTCAGCTGGGAATAGTTACAGCTTGCAACTTTATGTAGTCAGAAGACCTATGCAGTCATTAATGGGTCTCAGAGACAGTTTAAGAATGAAACTGCTTTATTTTACCAAAGAAGTACATCATGTAAGCGTGTGTCCCAGTTCCAGCTTCAATTATGCTATTTTCTCGGAGTATGCTGATGTTTTCAATGACAAGTTAGGCAAACTTCCAGTTGTGTACTCCATGAAAGTAGACCCAGATGTCAGTCCAGTGGTCAGACTAGCAAGGAGAGTTCTAATAGCAATGCAGGACAAAGTCAAGGTCCAGTTAGATAAGATGGGGCAGCAAGGTGTGATTTGTCCAGTCACAAAACCAAATGAGTGGGTGTCTTCTATGGTAGCTGCTCACAAGAAAAGTTCGGATGAAATCAGAATATGCATTGACCCAAGAGACTTGAACAGGGCATTAAAGAGACCTCATCATCCCTGTGGTTATCCCATGCGTACAGTGAAGGAGGTTGCCACCCTCATGCCAAATGCCACAGTTTTTTTCTGTTTTAGATGCAAAAAGTTGATTTTAGCAAGTAATGCTTGATTCCAAACCTTCATTACTGACTACATTCAGCACACTTGGTAGATGCAGATTCCTCAGGTCTATATTATCTTATTGAAAAAGGCATTCCATCGAACGCCTTTTCATTGACCTGTAATAAGCGAAGTGCCAGTTCAGCAAATGGCCACATTAGTGATTTCTTTCCCTGGGAAAGAAATTGCTTGGCCAGAAAATCTTTTAGGTTTGGGCCTTTTTACTCCCCAAGGAAAAAAAATTTTTTAAACCCAAAAAAAAAGAGTGGCGTGCAGCAACAGTGGTCCCTCTCCACAAAGGTGGTGCCTCAACGGATCCTGGAAACTATCCCCATAAGCCTGACTAGCTTGGTCTGCAAAGCTATGGAAAGGATCATCATGGACCTCATAAATAAAGATATTGGGGACCTACAGACACTGGATTCTACCCAGTTTCGCTTTGTTAAGGGCAGATCCTCGCTCTTAAAGCTGGCCGATTTTGGTGAAACAGTCACCAAGGCCATTGATCAGGGGGAGGTGGTCCACACAGCCTACCTGGACCTCATAAGCCTTTGATACAATACCCCACTCGGGCATTACAGATAAGCTCACCAACTTAAGAATTATATAAACCCCTATGTCACTAGACGGGTTGCAAACTGGCTCAAGGACAGAACCCACATGGTTAGAATTGCTGGAGCCATGTCAGACTCCAAACCAGTTACAAGTGGCGTCCCACAAGGCTCAGTCCTGGGACCTCTCTTGTTCGGTATATATATCTCGTACAGGCCAACACGGAAGGACTGTGGCTGACCAAGTTCGCAGATGACTGCAAACTGGGCGCCATAATCAACTCTCCAGCCGACACAAGCATCCTCCAAAAGGGCCTCATAGAAACAGACAACTGGTGCCAGAGCCATGGCCTCAAGCTAAACGTCAAAAAGTGTATAGTCATCCCTTTGGCAAAAACAAAGTGCCCACAAATTACCAAGTATATAGGTGGTAATCCATTAAGTACAGAAGAAGTCATTAGGGACCTGGGGACCCAAGTTGATAGCAATCTCTCATTTGACAACCACGTGGCCAAAGTGGTTAGAAAAACATTTTATAGCCCACCTAATCATGAAGGGATTCACATCTAGTTCAGGGAGGTCATCGCACCTCTTTACTCATCCCTCATCAGGCCCATAATTGAGTACAATGCCCCTTTTGGGATGTACCTTACCAGACACCTGCAGCAACTGGAAAGACCCCAAAAGTACCTCACCAAGAGGATCAAAGGGCTCAAACAGATGCCATATGCTGCCCGGTTAAAGAAACTCCAGCTCTACCAGTGGCATACCACCTGCTCAGAGGCGATCTGTGCCTGCAGTATAAGCCATGTCCAACCCGAATTAATGGACAGCTGCACCTCAGAAAATCCAAATCCCATCGACTCGCTCAAGAGACTTGAACCTCAGCACTGGAAATAAATAGGACATGCTGGAGGGACAGACTCATAAACCAGAGGCTCCCTTCACTCTGGAATAAAATCCCAGTCCAGGTTAGGCAGAGTCCCACATTGACTCTCTTCAAGAGGAATCTTGATGAGTGGATGGGAGATCGTAGGTTTACCCCGGCTATCACTTCTGTGTCACTGTTAGACAGAGGCACAGTATACTAACCTCAAAAAAAGGCATAGCAAAATTAATTTAAAATGGGAGGCGAAAGCCAAACACACTCTGGCTAGGCTTATAAATGCCCTAGGGCAGATAGCCTAGTATGAACCTATGAACCTATGAACCTATGAACTAGAAGATCTCAGCTTTGCCTTTGTGCATAGTCGTTTGAGTATGTTGCTTTACATCATTTACAAAGTTCAGTCTTTGCCTCTCCTGTTTCTCTAAGGAGCAGCAGCACTGCATTTAGTGCACAGTGCTGAGGTTTATGAGCTGTTAATATGATTTTTGTAGTCCAGGGTCTGATTCCCTCATCCTATATTTGCTTACTGCATGATTCTGAGCAAGTCACACAACCAAACAGCGCTCTAGGGCAAATGGCTAACAGGGCTAAACTCCTCAACGGTCTCCTTGACTGCATGCCTACTGCCTGCTGACAATCTAAGACTACAGTTAAGAAATCCTCCTATCTTGCCCAGGTAATTTCCAAGGGAATTTTTGCAAGATTCATCATGTCCATATACTCTTTTCTTATCAGACTTTTTACTAAATACAATGCCTCCTTTGGCATGTACATATTGAAGCATGTCTCTCAAATGGAAATCTCCAATAATTTTTAACCAATAAAAATTAAAAGCCTTATATCCTTCAAGTATCCCTATAGATTAGCACAACTCTCCTTATATTCAGTAGCCTACGGTTTCTCCATCCATGGTGACCTGTGTCTCACTTTTCAAGCCATGAAAGGCAGTCCTATTAGGCTTCCTATTTCTTCAAAAACAAGTGACTCCACCCATACCCTTCTTATGGACCTAAATCTGCACCAACAAATAAAAAAGACTCATTGGTGTAATAGATTCTTAACTCAATTAATTTCCAGCCTTTGGGATAAGTTACCACTACAGGACAAATCAGGTGCTATTCTACGTACCTTTAAGGCTACTCTTGATGACTGGTGTAATAGAGTTTTACAACAGGGTTGTCATGTACAGCCCTGCTTAATTTCAGAGCTGAGCACTATTAAGTGCATGTAAAAGGTAGCAGGAACTTTCAAGTATGGCTCCTTAAAGTGATTTGTTAGGTAAGGGTCACTGATAGATTTAAAGTTCAAAAAAAGAATATTTTATTTAGATAATAAAATGAAAGGAATACTATGAGTCAGAGACTTAACAGTCATGCTCATATCTGAATATGAAGTTGGCAAGCAGCAGTAGGGAGGAGAAAGAAGGGGAATTTTAGAGTTATGGAGTGGGGAGGATTTTAGGGAGTGGTCAGGAAGTTTTTTGGATTAGGGAGCAGGAAGTAATCTGTAGATTTAGGGAGCAGAAGGAGAGTTTTAGGGTTAGGGAGTAACTCGGGAAATGAGGTTTAGGGAGGGGGGTGGATGTTTACATTTAGAGAGTGATCAGAATTTTAGGGTTAAGGCAAGGGAAAAGAGTTTTACAGTAAGAGAGTGAGGACTAAGGAACTGTGTGGGATGAAGTTTCAGGGTTAGAGTTTAGGTTCTGTAGGGCTATACAGTCTTATAGTGTCAGATGTTTGGAGAACTATGTAGAAACAGAAGACTGAGCTAGTGAGACTTTGACCACTTGTCTTTTTGAGGAAGTGGCAGCAAGAAAGTAGGTTACAAGCTACTAGCATGTGAGCACCTGTAGTAAGACCCAAAATAAACTCATGTAAACTAACATAACTGTCTGTTGTTTTATCCAATGTTTTAATACTGGATCAACATCAGGATATGCAGCCCTCTGACTATGGCACCAGGCCTCTGAAAACCTGTAGGCAGTCTGGTATTACCCAGTACTACCTATACTGTCAAAGTAAATGAGTGCAGACAGGTAGAGGGCCAGATATCAAGCACATTTAATATCTGGAAACACATTTAACATATATCATATTTAATATCTGGGGACAGAATGAAGCTATACTGGGACACAGAAGCACAGCAGAGGTATTTTCAGATTTCCAGAATGGTATGTACCCTCCCCCTCTACAAATGCCTCTTACATTTATGCATTTGGTTACTCATTTTCATACTAGGATGCAGTGATAAGATTATAGGTACATCAATCATATCAGCAGAAGGAAGAGGGCTGCTGCCTAAAATATCCTGGTGACTGGTGTGTGTAGAACAGACCATGTGTATGGAACTTTAAGAAGCATTTCCAGATGTATGAACGTGCATATAAATAGTGAGCACATTCAGGCAGCAGTGCCATTTTGAGAGAACAACCAGAGTGTTAACATGTATGAGTGTGGTAGTCAGTCTGTTTATAAGTTTATTTAAATTTAAATTACTAAGCATCATTCCTGATGTGTTTGTGTGTAATAAAACTGCTTAAACCGAACCAACAACTGTTTGTCTGTTTTATCCTGACCAGATGAGCGACATGGTGTCAGAACCAGGACTGAGAGTCTTCAAGCCATGAGGTGCAGAGTTGATGCTGAAGGTATATTGAGCAGGTTGGGTGATAACATTGCTCAAATGATCAAAAAGGGCCAGAAATGAACCTCAGGTAACCAAAACTTGCAGAAATGATTTTATTTTGCAAAGGCAATGTAATGGAGCATTTGAAAGGCACAAAACACATTATTAATTAAACAAAATGTTCAAAACCATAATATTTGATAGAACTATCAGAAATACTCGTATGGGGCTCAGAATTATCTTTGGTTTGCATAACAAGTATGTTTGAAGTGAACTAAGCACATGAAAAGTATAATGAGCATGTTAAGAGGTTAAATGGGAATAATGAGTCAAATAAAAGGGTAAAATAAGCCTAAACAGCAAGGCGGCTGCATGTTTTTTAGTAAAAGACTGTGTTTTGGAGATAAACTACTATTTCACATTGATCGAAGCCATTGAAAGCATAACTAGAGTTGTTCAAAGTATCTCAGAATGTGTGAAGTGCTTGCAGAGTGTGTACTTTATTATGGTGCAATTATTTCAAAGAGTTTGCTGGGTGCAAAGTACAGTTATGTTGCAAAGTGCAGTCAAAGTGCAGCTATTTCGAGAAAAAAGGTTCTTGTGCTGTGTGCATTTATTCACCTAGTGCCACCATTTCAAAGTGCTTCTTACACTGTACAGAGTTGTTTCACGAAGTACACCCATTTTGAAAGGTTCTTGTGCTGTGTACAGTTTATTTGCAAAGTGCATTCATTTCAAAGTGTTTCTTACTCTGAGCTTCTTCTGCTGTGTACAGTTTATTCTCAAAGCAGAGTCATTTCAAAGTATTTTTTACACTTATAAGGAGTGATTTCACAAAGTACAGTGATTTTTAAGGTGTTCTTGTGCTACAGAGACTTATTGGGCAAAGTGCAGTTATTTCAAAGAGTCTGCTGTGCTATTGGGCATAATTACAAGTTCTGTTTTATATATATATATATATATATATATATATATATATATATATATATATATATATATATATATATGTGTGTGTGTGTGTGTGTGTGTATGTGTATTTTCATATATAATTTCAAGCACCTTCACTACTGTGTGTTGATATGGCAGAGGCATTTTGCAGACCCAGTCCACTTGTGTTTGATCGTAATATTGCAGAGAATTGGAGAGTATTTGAGCAGGAATACAATATTTTCATATAAGCAGCTTTTTCTGACAAAGATGCATGTACAAGGGCATTTATTTTTCTTACCTTAGCTGGGTCAGATGCCATTGAAAGAGAGCATTCATTTGTGCATGCACCAGCAGTATATGCAGGAGAGGGGAAAACTGCCATATTGTTGTACCGGCTGTATCAAGAGAGGACCTTGAGTGCTTGAAACATAAATTTAGAGAAATGTGCAACTCCCAGACAAATGTTACATTACAAAGGCACCTATTTTATACAAGAGACCAAAAGCCAGGTGAAACTTTTAAAGCTTATATCACTGACTTGAGAAATAAGGCTAAAACGTAAAGATTTGGTAATTTGAAAGATGAGTTAATAAAGGATAGGCTTGTGTGCGGTGTTAATAATGCTGCAGTGAGAAAGATTCTGCTTTGTGACAGTGATTTAATGTTGAGCAAAGCTACAGAGATTTGTCAAATTCATGAGCTTACAGAAAGGCACACAAGTATGCTTACAAGTGATAAGAGCTTAGTTTCAGCAGCCTCTTGCACAAGCGTAGACAGCATGCAGCATGTGGCAAGCAGAAGCAGGCCTAAGCACATGGCAGCTGCAGCCCTTATGGGTACCCCTAGGAGGCTCCATAACTTTCTAGCAAGTTCCAAGACTAGCTCAGCAAAACAGACATGCTCAATGCAGTATAAGGATGAGTCAGCAAAACCCAAGTCAAATCTTATTATTAACTGTCATAATTGTGGTGCTAATCAATGAGTCTAAAAGAGAGAAGTGCTTAGCATTTGGTCAGCAATGCCAAAAGTGTAAAAAATTGAACCACTTTCAAAAGTTTTGTAAATCAAGCAAGCCTTATCCAGTTATTAAGAAAGGTCACTCAAAAAAGCAAGTTGATCATGTGGAAAGCTGCCACTCTACTTTCTATGTAGATGGTGTATTAGTGATCAGTGAAAAGGTTAATGCAGTAGATTTGTTTGCAAAGAATGAAGTATTTTGTACTATCCTGATCAATGGTAAACCCACAGAGATCAAAGTAGTCACTGGTTCAAAGTGTAATGTGATGTTAGCAGAAACATTTGCTAGAGTGAGAACTGGTGAGCAATTTAATTTGGCTAACTGTGTGAAGCTTGTTGCTTATGGAGGTGAAGAGATTCAAACCAAAGGCTCAGTGGTGCTTTCATTCTGTTCAGCTGGGAATAGTTACAGCTTGCAACGTTATGCAGTCAGAAGACCTATGCAGTCATTAATGGGTCTCAGAGACGGTTTAAGAATGAAACTGATTTATTTTACCAAAGAAGTACATCATGTAAGTGTATGTCCCAGTTCCAGCTTCAATGATGCTATTTTCTCAGAGTATGCTGATGTTTTCAATGACAAGTTAGGTAAACTTCCAGTTGTGTACGCCATGAAAGTAGACCCAGATGTCAGTCCAGTGGTCAGACCAGCAAGGAGAGTTCTAATAGCTATGCAGGACAGAGTCAAGGCCCAGTTAGATAAGTTGGGGCAGCAAGTTGTGATTTGTCCAGTCACAAAACCAAATGAGTGGGTGTCTTCTATGGTAGCTGCTCACAAGAAAAGTTCAGATGAAATCAGAATATGCATTGACCCAAGAGACTTGAACAAGGCATTAAAGAGACCTCATCATCCCATGCGTACAGTCGAGGAGGTTGCCACCCTCATGCCAAATGCCACAGTTTTTTTTCTATTTTAGATGCAAAAAGTTGATTTTGGCAAGTAATGCTTGATCGCAAATCTTCATTACTGACTACATTCAGCACACTTGGTATATGCAGATTCCTCAGGTCTATATTATCTTATTGAAAAAGGCATTCCATCGAACACCTTTTCATTGACCCGTAATAAGCGAAGTGCCAGTTCAGCAAATGGCCACATTAGTGATTTCTTTCCCTGGGAAAGAAATTGCTTGGCCATCCTTGTGAGTTTGCCCTTTTCCCACTGTATTGCAATCTTGGAGTCGGAACATTTAGTTAGCAGGGTTGTGGGGGCACAATCACGCCCTACTTTGTAATGTTTAAAGTGATGTGTACTTCTTGGTAGGGCTAGCAATTTTTTTCCTAGGGAAAGAAATCACTGATATGGCCATTCGCTGAAATGGCACTTTCTTTATTACGGGTCAACGAAAAGACATTCGATGGAACGCCTTTTCAATAAGATAATATAGACCCGATTCCTCAGGATGCCTTTTGGAATAAATTCTGCCAGTGAAGTCTTTCAGTGTGCAATGGAGCAATTTTTGGGAGGCTATCCATATGCTATAATAGTTGATGATTTATTGGTTGGAGGTAATGGTGAAACAGAGCATAACAGAATCCTCAGGAAAGTTCTGGACAGGGTGCGTGAAGTGAACTTGAATCTCAATCCTCTGAAATGCAAATTGAGATTACCAGAAGTTACTTATGTAGGTCATTTATTTACCTGTACAGGCTTACGACCAGACCCTTGTAAACAAGCAGCCATTCTTGAGATGCCAGCTCCAGACAATGTCCAAGCCCTTCAGCGTTTCCTTGGCATGGTTAACTTTTTGGGCAAATTCATCCCTGACTTTAGTGAGTTATTGGGTCTATATTAGATCACCGGATGCTTAAAAAAGTGAATGGTGATTAAGCGACCCTATGTAAGTGAAAGCTTTCAATTTTCGCTGTTCCAACAAAAAAATAAATAAATCAATAAAATACTTTAAACATTACATTAAGTGGGGGACTTCGCCCTCCACACACCCCCACTACTTAAATATACCAACTCCAACACCACACTACAGTGCCAAAAACGGCAAAGTAATGAAGCTGCTGGGAAAGAATTCACTTGAAAGCCGCTTCGATATTTTGCTGTTTCAGGCTTTTGAGTTCGACCAAGACACATTCAAAAGAATGCATCTTCGGTCTTCTAATAAGGAAACGAGTTAGAGTTATCAGTGCCTTTAAGAGAGCTGACATGCAAAAATGTTGCCTGGTCATGGTTAGAACAACATCAGAGAGCATTTGATAACCTCAAACAGCAAATTGCCAACCTGCCTACATTGAGATACTATGATGTCCACAAACCAGTAGTTCTTTCCTGTGGTGCTTCAAATTTCAGTCTTTGTGCAGTTATTCTTCAGGAGGGCAGACCTCTTGCCTATGCATCTAGAACTCTTACCAAAACTGAGATGCAGTATGCTGTAATTCTGAGAGAACTTTTGGCAATTGTGTTTGTATGTTCAAAGTTCCATGATTATATCTATGGCAGAGCTGCCCAAATCGAAACTGATCATCAACCTCTAGTCATTATTTTAAAGAAGCCTATGCATACCACTCCAGCAAGACTACAAAGAATGATGCTCAGATTACAAAAGTAGAATTTCAAAATGGTCTACCTAAAAGACAAACTTCTTTATCTGGCTGATACCTTATCCAGATCACCCAGAAATTCCACGGAACAGCTTGATGCAGAGAATTTTGACTGTTATGGAAGTGCATAATTTTTCTACTACAAGACTTGATGAATTAAGAGATCATACAAAGATTGATCCAAGTTTTCAGAAGCTCAACCACTTCATCAATGTTGGATGGCCGTCAAAGCAATCTTATGCACCATCAGAAGTACAACCTTATTTTCCATACAGAGATGAGATGCTGATGGAAGATGGAATCATTTTCAAAGGTCCAAAAGTTATTGTTCCTACTTCCTTACAACATGAATACATTCATATTTTGCATCGTGGCCACCCAGGTTCTGATTCTACCAAAAGAAAGGCAAGAGGACTAGTATTTTGGCCTTCTCTATCAAAGGATATTGTTAAAGTTCTTTCATCTTGTTCAGTGTGCAATAGTACTAAGCTGCATTTGCAAAAAGAGCCCCTTCAGCTAATCCAGATTCCTGAACTACCTTGGTCAATAATAGCCACTGACATATTTGAGTGGAACAATCAGCATCCTGATAGCCTTAATATAACTAGAACTGGGCAGCTGCCCAGGGGCACTGCCTGGTGGGGTGTTTTTCCAGGCATTTTTTGGTGGTGTAGGTACAGGGGGGGGGCACCAGCTAGTGTGGTGAGGGGCGCCGTGGGGCCCTTTTGCCTAGGGTGCCAGTTGACCTAAGGCCGCTCCTGATCAGCATTACTTAGTGATGTTGGTAGACTCTTATTCGAACTGGTTTGAGATTGATTTGCTACCTAACCTAACATCCAGTGCTGTTATTACTAAGATGAAACATCATTTCTCAGTCCTTGGTAGTCCACACAAAGTTATTTCTGACAATGGTACCCAGTATACCAGTCAATTATTTTAGAGATTTGCAAAAGAGTGGGACTTTATCCATGTTAGTAGTAGTCCAGAATATCCACAGTCAGTCCAACGGCCTTGCTGAACATGCAGTACAGAGTGCAAAGCAATTATTAGAGAGGTCAAAGTGTGACAATACTGATATTTTCTTGAATTTACTTAATCTCAGAAATAGACTCCATCACAACCTACTTGGCTCGCCTGCTCAGCGACTTCCATCTAGGCAAACCAGAACAATCTTGCCTATCAGTTCTAGTTTGTTGGTGCCTAATGCTAAAAACAACAGAGCAATTAAAGCCCAACTTTTTAAGAAGCATTCCTTTCAGAAGTCCAGCTATGATAAAATGAGCAGATTTTTTTTGTCCATTAAAAGAAGGCGAGACAGTGAGGATGCAAATGGTGAAAGTCTTTGATCGACTTGGTCAAGTGAGAGGCATATGCGCTCAGCTGAGATCCTACTTAGTGGAATCTGAGGGTATAGAATACAGGAGAAACAGCAGGCATCTTCTTCCTGTGTCAAAAATGATACTGCAGCAGGTTTACCTTTGAAACGTTGAAAGTCATCTTTTCGAACAGCCATTTGGGCAAACCGAAAAGCCGGGTCCAGATTGTTGACCATCTCTGAAGTTCGAAACACAGCAAATTGAAGAGCAGATTTTCTGAGTTTCAAACTCAGATGTCGAGCACAATGTCATGCCTCCTGCACCTCCCCACACTCCCCTACTTTAATATTCTAACTCTGAGGTCACACTACAGTGAGAAAGGGGTTCATTTCCCGATCCCCACTATAGTGCACTCCACACCCAAAATGCCGAATATGCAATGAGTGATTGTCAATGTGCATTCGCTCATTGCACATTTGATGCATTTTTTTTTGGCTATCCGAAAACTTGAAAACATACTTCCGCACAACTGTCTTTCGACAATGTGCATTTCAACATTTCAAAGGTAAACCATTGCAGCATCTTACCTGTGATACAGACTCTAGATTTCAGAGCAACCCTGACAATGTTCATACTGAAGAACATGTCTCAGTATCTGTTCCTGTTCCTGATGATGTCCCAGATGTCCCCAGAGTTGAATATTCCTTGAAGACAGTCCCTGTTGCTAGATCCAGTATTGACTTTTCTGTTACATGATCAGGTCTTATTTCTACACCTAGTATAAAACACACAGCAGCCTTTACATGATTGTTTTATATGTGTCTAATTTTGTATGATTGCATGTCAAAGAATTAGTTCTGTATAACTGCATGTCAAAAGATCATTTCTATGTAATTGCATGTCATTGAATATTGCCATACCTTCATCCTGCCCTTCATCCTTCATCCTGCCCTGCTCTCTCTTCCTTCATCTCTATCTACACTCCTCCATGGACTCTCCATACCTCTAATCACCAAGTACTACAAATCTACCAACCTAGAAGAATAGCTGGCAAACTCCTCTATAAACACTCCATCGCCCAAGCCTGGACCAAACTCTCAAGAGACATTTGTTCCATCATTCACCCATCCCACTTTAAAGAAAAACTCTAACTTCATCTACTCAACTCCAAAATATGTCCTTGTCAACCCCCTACTTAAGCTCCCCACAACCCTACTATATACCTTTTCAGTCCCTCCACATACAGCTAAGTACTCCACTATTGTGGATACTTATTAAACTCTACAATCAATACTGTTGGACTTAACTCATTTTGTAAATATGTAAATATATTTTTTAGTCTGTAAAAATATTGATATGTATATATCATGTCTTTGCATATTTGCTTTGTCTCTCTAACGTTCTTGTATAACTGATTTTGATCATATTTTGACTCAAATGTTTAATTCTCTGTAAACTGTTTGTGTTTTTTTTGGAGCTTTTCTCCTTGGGACTCCATTGAAAATGGGCCACAAGTCCAGCTGTACCAACCCAGTTAACAAATGTCAATAAATAAAAATAAAATAAAAAAAATTGGTATATGATCTAGTTCTCAAAGAGGGAGGATGTAGAACAGAACATATATATGTAACTTTAAGAAGCATTTCCAGATGTAGGCATGTGCACATAGCTAGTGAGCATGTGCAGGCAGCAGTGCCATTTTGAGAGAACAGCCAGAGTGTTAACATGTATGAGTGTGGTATTCAGTCTGTTTATAAGTTTATTTAGGTTCAAGTTACTAAGCCTCATTTCTGAAGTGTTTGTGTGTAATAAAGCTGCTTGAACTGAACCCACAACTTTTTGTCTGTTTTATCCTGACTGGACTAGCGATAGCGTGCAAAATCTGATGAAATCTGAAAAGGAAAGAATTGAATTACAGAAGAGGGCATTTTTCGATTCAATACCATATTCCATTATTGTCAAAAGAAAGTGACAGTGATAAAACTACCTCTCTTGCTCAATGATTTTTACCTGAGAAATTGTGTTTTGTCACCTGTTTCTCGCTTAATGCTAGTATTCATGTTTTTGTTTTGCCAGGACTGAACTCGGTTGGATGTATATCAAGCCTGATCTCCTGCCAGACTCTTTTTACATGGTGTGGATCTTGAATAATCTAATAATCATTGGGTGGCTCTTTCTATGGGACCGAGAGTAAGTGTTCTTATAAATCCATGGCTATAACTGTGAATTGCAATGGCAGGACAGACAGCTCTGAAATTAGACAAGTAAATGCATTTTGATCTTGCTGTGAGAAGTCAGGAGCACAAACCACTCAATTGCTTGTTCTAGTACAACCACATTAATTACTCAGTGACACCCTGAGTCTTCATTTTACTGCCACCTGCATTCAGCTTGTGTTTTAAAGTTTTACCCAAGGAAGATCTTTTAGTAAATAAAGTTTTATGTAATTTTGCCTCCAACAGACAAATGGGTAAATGCTATTATGTAACTGATATTTTGCATGATTTGCTACATGGCTCAAAGTGAGTTTTTTGGTTATAGGTTTCAGTGAACAGCATTTTAATTCATACACATCCATATTAGCAAATAATTGCATTTGCTATGTGAACCAGAATAGATAGGATTGAGAGATGTCCAGTAACTGGATCAATATTAGCCGTGGGTATTTGAAGAGCACAGTGCGATCTCTTGAGCAGCATTCCCTTCATACTCAGCTGCTAGCGACCCAGATGTAAGCTACTTGGCTATGTAGCTTGTTCTGCTTTTCATTAATCTGAATAAAGTTGCAGGCTTATTTTGCATCTACTCAACAGCTCATATCTGCTTACATTGCTGTTTTAGTTTGCCTGAATAAGAGCGGTCCTAAATATTGTGTACTTTCCAATATAACTTAAAGGAAAAGTAAGACAAAATATTCAGCAGAAAAAAGCATTACATTGCACAGTAATGCTGAAATATACAAAGTCAATTATAAAAAACATTGCTTAACATGGGTTTGAGATGGCATAACAGCAAAGTGAAATTACCACCGAGTCCTAATAACAGATCACAGCAAAATTACAATAAAATATTTTATTTTCTCCATAGTATTAAATACAAATATGTTTATAAAATTACTGGAGGTAACAGTTTCTGCTGGTTGCCTTCCATGTGTCAGTGTTGTTTTTCACCTACTGCTCTTGTTTGCTGTCACATCTCAAAACCATGCCTCTAGGTGAAAAGGTAATCTTAGCTGTCTCTAGAAAATCATGCATTTGGTCAGTGAGTGTGTGACTGTGCCTTATGATAGACTGGCATTTCATTCAGATTACTGTCTTCCTTCCATTGTTTGCTGAAAGAGACTCTGGCTCAGTTTGATGATGAACAGAAAACCTTGGAATTTGGGAATGAATGAATGAATGAATGAATAAATGAATGAATGAGTAAATGACTGAGTGAATGAAAGTTTTCCCTCAAAGAGGTCTTCTATCAAAAAATAATGTTGTGTTTATACTTTTAGAAATAACTTAGGGTAAAATTTCACCCTATACAACAAGTTCTAAATAAAAACATATGTGGACAACTTCAGCTAACTTAAGTGAACAGTGGGTGAAAACCTCACAGCAGAGTAGCAGAGCCAGGTCATAGTCAAATGGGGGCCTAGGCAGGGTAATGCGTCTGCACCCCCCCAGACTCCCTCCAGCCAGCCTCCCCACAGCCATTCTTGTGTCCCATTACTTGGCTATCTCTTCCAGTTTACCATAATCACTGTTCAAACCTGTCAGTGTGCATACTGTTGTCTTCTTTGCTTCTACTGGGGATTTAATTTAAAACTTTTATTTCAAATTTTATAGCACAAACACTGATAGCCACTTGCTAAACAGAACAATACAGTCTCACAATAAAAGCAGACTTTGCATGAGCAACAATAAACGTCTGTGGCCTTGAAGATCACATTCATTGAAACTGCACTGAAACCCACATTCATAGAGAATTCATTTGGCCAGTGGTGGATTAAGTGTAGCTTTGGGCAGTTTTCTAACCATGGGCCCCCTTCATACATTTAAGACAATGCATAAATGCATGCGTATGTTCTTTGAGTCACATTCCTAATTGCATTAAATTATATTCCTTGTTTAATAAGCATCACTTGTTAAGGTATGTGCTTTAAATTTGCAGTTTTGAGCATTTTTCCAGTAAGCAGTGAAACAGAACTTTTAAACCAATACTGAAAAAAAATACCCATTTCAGACCATTTCAACCCTAAAAGGCCACTCAAACTAGTATCATTATAATCCGCCAATATCTGTCAATATGCACAATCTCTACAGAAGTAAAAATCATCTGAAAGACTCCACATCAAAGAGACCTGTAGCTAATGAAGAGGTTGCTGCTTGCAAACAACTTAGCATTTCACTGCTTCATCTAAAAATTCAGGATCTGCGGCCCTACCTTGAAGAATAAATTGCCTGCATTACATTAAAAAAGCAGTGGATGTCAGCAATCTGATGTGGGAAGAGAACCTACAGGTTTCTGCACCAAAAGCAAGTGTGTTGCTGCTGCACCACTGACACTGAACAATACAGGTTTGAAACTGTATGACTGACATTGTCAGACTGTAACCCTCAGTGATTTACCAACACACACACACACACACACACACACACACACACACACACACACACACACACACACACACACACTTGCACGCACACACACACACACACACACACACACACACACACACACACACACACACACACAAATAGGACTTCACTGATTTTGACTCAGATTTTAACCTTGTCCCTCTTATTCACTCCTTAAACTGGTGTCTTATGGAAATAAGGTGGCAAATTACACTTAATAAATAATGGTAATAATTACAGCTGTAGACTTCTTTTTCTTCAGAAAATGAATATTCATTCACACTGTCATACCCTGGCAATGTCTGAAGTTGATAATAGTAATATTTTAAAAGTGTCCTTGATTTTGTCTTTATTTGTTCCTGATTTTGTTGAGATTTGTCCCTGACTCACTCAGAAGTATGCTTAACTAGACAGTACCCTAAATGGGGTATTACACACACACACACACACACACACACACACACACACACACACACACACACACACACACACACACACACACACAAAATGTCTTGTACTAAGGGGTTGAGTGGCAGTCTAAATACACTCACCAGAATGGATCCAATTGAGCTTGGCTGCTGCTCTGTATCTCCCTGTGTGTGCACTCATTGGCTCCGTTTGCTCCAAACACATTACCGCCCAGATATAATACTTAAATCTCCAACAGTTTTTAATAGGGTGTGCATTACAGAACACAGCTGAAGCTTCTGGGGCTTGCTCTGCCTTGTTTTCAACTCTGCAAGCTCCTAGCACTAGTGCTGTGTGAGTGATGAATGACGGAAGTCTCCAGCAAGGCTTTATTTTTATTTACTTACTGGAACTTTTATACCCAAGTTGGGCCCCTCCCAGCCAACACAGGCCCTCGGCAGCTGCCTACTTCACCTAGTGATGGATCCAGCTCTGTCTCACAGTGTAATTTAGTGTACATTTAATTATAAACTCTATTTGCAGAGAAGGCAAAAGCAACAATAGTAGCCAGTAGTTTATGTAGCATCTGTCTCTTCAAACTACCAAAGATGTGGTTTAAGAACTTTAACTCTGTGGACTAGATAAACACTGAATAATTTTCTATTATCTATTGCATTTACCTTGTTGGGTACAACTGCACTGACAAACTGGTGTGTTTCATTATTTATTCACTTTTGGCAACTGCTTTGTTGTAAATAACTCCTTTTATAAATGAGCAAGAACATAAATAATGTCCGATTCATTGAAATGTCCTACCTATATTATAAATGTAATTACAAGACATTAAAATACTATGCCTGGTATTGGCCATTATTATTATTGCAGCATGAAGTACAGTGGCAGATGGTCATGTCAAAGAAACAGTGGAGTCAGGGCTTACAGGAAGCAACTGAATTTGTGGGACTAACTGGGATGAGGTGGGATTCTATTACAGCAGGTCAATTAATATTGCCTGTAATCAAATAACATACATGGTCATTCACTGTCATCCACAGACTGCCTCCACATGTACCTACTTATTACTGTGACTTTACAAACTATGTACACATCATTTGTCTGACCTGCAGTCGACAATGAGACCCTTAAGTGAAATGTTGCCCTAAACAAAGGACTTCATGGGTCTCCCTGATGCACATTAGTTCCTCCTGCACTTCCCCTGTACCTTATTTATGTTTTCCCCCTCATCCTGACCCCACACCATACAGATAGATTATTATTTCTTGCTTTTGTACACTTTGGGCTGAATTCCAAAAGACTTGCTCTCAGTGTAAGTGATGGCTTAAATTGGGAGCAGGCTGAGAGCATGTCTTTCGGAATCAGGTCTGTGGTGTAAGCCTGTTTATAGATAGGCCTTACACTGAAGTAAGTCACTTACACTGAGAGCAAATTTTTTGGAATGAAGTCCATAGGATTATAGGAAGTTACTAGGCTAATGGCTTTATGGCACTTACAAGCCTAGCCAAGTACAATCCCTGTTTCCAAGAATATAAGGGTACTAAGTGGAACTAAGTCAACAACTACTGCTCCTGTCCAAGAGGAACACAGGTGAAACTCCTGGGGTGAATTTGCTGTTGAATTCCCTAGAGTGAGTGGATCTTATACCATTTGATTTACAAATGTGCAGCATTTCTATTAGAGCAGGATCTCAGATTTCTTTATATGCAAGGCAGAGGTCACCTCTGAGTAGTCTATAACACACAGAGTATAGTGACAGTTATTTCACTCTGTCGACATATGACATATGACATATGCTAAAGACACTGAATTTTTATTCTAAGATACCTTTGAGGTCTTTTTAGTTGCTGCAGTTGCCTGGTAAGGTACATACCAAAGGTAGCACTGTACTCTATTATTGGCCTGATGAGTGAGGGGGTTATAACCTCTTTTGTTCTGGATGCAATGCCCTTACTTATAAGATGAGTGATGTAGAAAGCCCTTCTTACCACTGTGGAGACATAGGTTTATAGGCTGGTACTAGGCTATCAGCCCTAGGGCCTATACAAGCCTAGCCATAACAATTCCCTAGCTATTTCTTCCCACACTATTTACTTCCCTGGACCCCTGTCTAGCAGGGCAACTGATGTGATCCCCAGGGTGAATTTCCTTTCTCCCATCCAATCATTAAGGTTCCTTTTGAAGAGGGCCAAAGAGGCGCTCTGCTTGACATGTATGGGCAGTCTATTCCAGAGTCTGGGGAGTCTCTGGGTCAAAAACTTATCCCTCCAGCATGTTTTGCTTATTGTGATGACAAGGTTTAGATCCCTGGAGCATGTGGCTCTGAGGGATTGGGATTTCTTTAAGTGTAACATGTCCAACAGCTCTGGGTTTGACATGGCCTTGTATGTTAAGCAGAGATCGCCTCTGAGTAGACAATATGCAACAGAGTATAACTGGAGTTTTTTAAGGTGGTCAGCGTAGGGCATCTGCTTTAGGCCTGTGATTCTTTTAGTGAGGTATTTTTACAGCCTTTCCAGTTGTTGCAGATGTCTTGAGAGGTACATACCAAACGGGGCATTGTATTCTATAATGGGTCTAATGAGGGATGAGTACAGTGGGACAATGACCTCCTTTTTTCTAGATGAAAAGCCCTTAGTGATGAGGTGCACCACGTAGAAGGATTTCCTGACTGTTGCGGCGATGTGGTTATCGAAGGTGAGACCACTGTCCACCTGTGTCCCTAAGTCTCTTATCACACTTTCGGTGTTTAGTGTACTGCCACCTATGTAGTAATTCACAGGTACATGTTTTTTCCCAAAAGGGATAACTATACATTTCTTGGCATTGCGCGTGAGCCCATGGTTCTGGCACCAAGCATCTGTTTCTGTAAGGCCCTTTTGTAGCATATCCACATCATTTGGGGATTCAATAATGGCTCTCAGTTTGCAGTCATCTGTGAACTTTGTTAGCCAGAGTCCCTTAGTGTTGACCTGTACTTCAGAGAAGTAGATGCCAAACAAGAGCAGTACCAGGACTGAACCTATTGGTGGTGTGGGTTTAGAAGGGCTATGTGTTGCTTGAGGTGTAGTGTAGGTGTTAACCTTCTCCTCTTGACTGTCTAGCACAATCTTGGGTGGAGAGAGCTTTGCTTCCAGTTTGCTATGTAAGTGCATCTCTCACAGGTTGTAGTGTTGGGTGGCAGGAGGAGAGGGTTGTCTGTGTACATGAGGCAATTGCTGCATTGCCCCAGTATGCCTAGATTCACCAGGTGGACAGGAGAAATCACCAGAAGCTGACCCTTGGACATGCCTGGTTTGGTGCTTTTTTTGTAAAATACAGGAGCTGTTTTCCCTTGCCTTAGCAAGGTACTTTGCATTTCTAGGCTGTTTAGTGCCTACGATTAATTTCTCCTTATTAAAAAGGAGAGTTGAGTGCTTGTATCAGTTTAAGGCTTCCTAGTGCTTTCCAGCAGGTATTAGAGCAAGTGCTAGTCACAGGGATGCTTAAAGGTAAGATGAAAAAAATGGTTTAACCTAAACACTGCAGTGTGCACTAGATAAGTTAGATGTGAAAGTAGGTAACTTAAGTTTTACCTGTCTAAAAAGTTAAGTTTTAGTGGAGAGTCACTATTTTTAAAACAGCAAGATAGATTGAAAGAGGGTGGTCACTTTTGTATTCTGGTACTATGGAATACAGTAGGATTGCCAATAAATTTAAATAGTTAAAGGGGAGTGATTTCACAAAATGATAATTTTGTGCTTACTCACACAAGCCAGTGAAAGCAGAGAGGAAATGAGATATATGGTCAAATTAACATAAGAGGCAGGCAACTAGAAAGACAGTGGTATTTAATAAACACGACAGTATGTGGGTGGGTGGGTAGGTGGGAAAAAAATTTCTGCCTGACTCACAAGAGACTGAGCTGTGGTCTCTTTTGAAGTTTTAATATGCAGTTAAAAGCTGAATACAAGTAAAACACAAGGTAAGAAAACAAATCACAGTATTCAAATATAAAAAGGCAATAAAGTAATACAAAATACAACAAATAAAAAGCAAACTAACATTTCCTTCACAGCACAGTGTAGCAGAGTCTGGTGAGCTTTTCTAGTCACATGGTGCTCAAAGGAAAGGTTGCCAACCTGTGTGCCCAAATCTCTCAACATTGATTGCGTGCTTAGGGTGTTGTTATTAATGTGGTAATCTGCAGGTTGCCTTGCCAAAGAGAATCATAATACATATTTTTTGCATTGAATTTTAGCCCATGCCTTTGGCACCAGATGTTTATCTGTGTATGTCCCTCTTGTAGGATGTTGACATCATTTGGGAACTCAACGACTGCAACAGTTTGCAGTCATCAGCAAACTTTGTCAGCCATAGGCCTTTAGTTTTAGCCTGTACATCTCAGAAGTAGATTCCAAACAATAGGGGCCCCAGCAGTGATCCCTGTGGAATACCGCTGGTTACAGGTCTGCTGGTAGAGTCACCTATTTTGACTGTGTGCATTCTATCTGTAAGCCAGTTTGCCACCCACCTGGCAATATATGGGTTGATCACCAGCTGGGTGAGTTTATCAATGATGCCTGAGTAGGGAATAGTGTCAAAGGCCTTTGCCAGGTTCAGGTAGGCAATATGCATGTATTTGCCTTCATCCAGGTCTTTGGTGACTGTCTCAAAGAAGTCCACAAAGTTCAAGAGGCAGGATCTCCCTTTAACAAAGCCATACTGGGTCAGGTCAAGCATTTGGAGGTCTCCTATATCTTTGTTGATAAGATCCATGATTATTCTTTCCATAGCCTTGCAGATTAGGCTAGTCAAGCTTATTGTTCTATAGATCCCAGGGTCTGTGAAGGCACCTCTTTTATGTAACGAGATGACGGTTGCTGTTTTCCATTCAGCAGGTACAAAACCAGTGCTTAGACTGTGGATAAAAAGAGTACTTTCTTGAGGATCTTGTTGTGATCCTATCAGGTACAACTGAGTCAATAAATTTGTATAGATTCTTATACAAAGCATTGGTGTAAATCCCAGTATAGGTGCCCATGCCATCAGTGAGGACAGGGGCTATGAAGCTATTAATGCCATCACATATTAGGCTGTAATTGGTTTTAGAAAAGTTTTTTAGTCTAGATGCTGCTAATGGGGGGTTCAGATGCTATTGTTACTTCTAATGAGACTGATTTATGATCAGACCTCAGTAGGGAAGGCCTCACACATGGGGTGGTGCAAAGATCACCCATGTTAGTGAACACCAGATCCAGAATGTTTAGGGTACTTGTGGGGTGTCAACCAACTTGTCCAGGGGATTGGAGTTGATGGAGTCTAAGACTTTTTGTGCAAGTGTGTTAGTACATGTATAATTTACCCAAGGGTGTTTGATTGCATCTTGAGCGATTCAAGTAGATCCAAGTATGCAGTGTGGGTTTCCTGGTTCATGGAGGGGGTACTATAACTGGCAATAACTTAGACAGGGGTCTTACCTACAGTCAACTGGATCAGGATTAGTTCAAGGGAATCAATTTATTTAACCAATCCAGAGGTGTATTTATCTTTAATGAATATTGATAATCCACCTCCTTTAGTTCTCACACTTTCTATTTGTGGTCTTAATGTGTGGAAGACATTATAACCCAGTATGGCTGGGGTGCCTTCCACAGCCTTAAGCCAAGTCTCTGTGATTGCATAGATATCAGCATCTTCTAAGGTGATGGCTGCTTCCAGTGAGTGCAGTTTTTGTTTTAGACTCCTAGCATTTAGCAGCATAACATTGAGGCTTCTTTTTGAAGACATTTTTATGTTGGGAATTTTGTTGTGACATTGCCTACAAAAAGGCACTATGGGGGAGGCAAGAGCCTTATCCAGTAACTGAAATCCCAGAGGTGACAGATGAAGATCATTTCTGGCAAAGCAGTGTAGTCTATCTACCATATCATCCAAGGCAGACAGGTACTGGATCCCCTTAGAATGACACCAGAAACTAAGCCAATTGTTAAAATCAATCATTAATTGTTTATATTGTGGTATCATCCTAGGTGAGGGTAAACTGCTGCTCAAGGCTAGGGACATACCTACCTGAGGCACATATTCAGACAGCTCATTCATGTCTCTCTTCGTATAGTCCAGTGACGTACATCTCAAGTCATTCACACCAACATGGACTATGATGAAGTCATAACGGTACTTGTTGTGGAGAGAGCTGAGTGTGTGTGTGATCTGGTGGATCCTGGCACCCAACAGACAGCTGACCATAACCTTCTCCTTGTTCAGCCTGGTGAGTGGAACATCATGTGAGCCATTATCCAGTAACCTATGACCAACATATTTGGTATAGATGTGCTTTGCCTTAGGGGCTTGTTTGGTGAGACACTTGTGCTTGTGGTTTTATGTGTATTGAGTGTTGTAGGTATTGTATTAGGTGTAACATGTTTGTGTTTCAGAGGTCTCTGGTGTCTAGTTAAATCTCTGGTGATTGCCTCTGCATATGATGGTTTATTTATTGACAGCATGGTTTGTGCAGGAGGTGCAGTATGTGGGCTGACAACCTGTTCAGTGTCACTGTTCTGTGAATGAGAGAGCAAGGATTCCAAATTCTTAGTGTATATGCATCTCTCACAAATTGAGCTTGAGTGGTTTAGGAGTAGTGAGTTGTCAGTATCCATGAGGCAATTGCTATTCTGCCTCAGGATACCCATGTCAATCAGGCTGACAGCAGAAACAGAGGAAAACTGACCATCCATAATACTAGCTGTAAATTTGCTTACTTTAATGAGAAAGGGCATGGTTTAATTGGAGGCTTAATGCTGGTCTATACTATTGGGGCTCTCAAGGGGAATGAGATTATTAGGGATTAGGATATTTCAGTTAAAGTGGCAAATGCTGTAGAAAGCCCAGCTGAGGTGCTTCCCAAGCAGCTAAGTGCAATTTAAGGGACTCCTCAGTTGGAGCACAGGCAGCTTCTAAGGGAAAATAAATCTACTTTAGCTTTTGCGTCTATAACCGCCAATGGTAACCTCCACTGTGTGCTGCTGCACAAAGGTGCGCTACATACAAACAGATGCCTTGGATTGCTCAGATAAAGACAGTAGAGCAATGGCTGGTCACCAAACTTTGTGGAGCTGTGTTAAAACAGGCACAAACCTGCACAAACTCAGAACTTATGCAGCAACTGTGAGAAACCTTTTTTAAAACAAGTTAAGCAATTTTCAAACAAGATGGCCAATGGAAATGCTCAATACTGAGCCTTATTCTAACAATGTCCAACTCAGATGGGTCCATTCATAGGTTCATAGGTAGGTACTAGGCTATCGGCCCTGGGGCCTATATAAGCTTAGCCAAAAAGGTTTCCTGGCTTTCACCACCCAAGAAAATTATTTTCCTGTGCCTCTATCAAGCAGTGCATCAAAATGGATTTCCCAGGGTGAATTTTCTATTTTCCATCCAGTTGTCAAGATTTTTCTTAAAGAGGACTGATGAGGAGCTTTGCTTGACATGAATGGGTAGTTTGTTCCAGAGTTTGGGAAGTCAGAGAAGTAGATGCTGAACAGGAGAGGACCCAGGATCGAACTCTGTGGTACTCCACTCGTCACTGGTCTGAAGTCGGACTTGGAGTCGGCTACTTTTACTGTGTGGGTTCTGTCAGTCAGCCAGTTGGCCACTCATCTTGTGATACAGGGATTTATGCATAGTTTAGTGAGTTTATCTATAATTCCTGAATGGGGGATGGTATTGAAAGCCTTGGCGAGCATTGCTATACTCTTCCACAACAAGGGTGCAGGGGGCCCTCTTAATGTAAGATGGCTGGTTCTAGTACTCAGATAATGACAAACAGTCCAGATTCAGCAAATCTAAATCTAGCCTATGCCATAAAACATGCAAATGCAAGAAAAAACAACATGAAGGAAAAACAGCCTCAAACAGCAAACAGTTGAAACTGTAAAACAGCAAAACAGTTAAAATGGCTCAAAACAGTTAATGTAGGTGGCAATTCAGTAATATGCAGTTTAAAAGTGCAGTACAGTGAATAAAAATAATTATTTTTCTGTAGATTTCAAAGGATGCCTTGGATTTTATTTCAAATCCATCTACAGATCAGAGAGAGCACACCAATCCTAGATCAGCTCATAGCTGGCCTTAGGCATAGGCCAACTAATCAGCTGCCTATGGCACCACTGTAGTAGGGGTGCTTTTTCAGTAATTTGGCTGGTGTAGGTAGACCAGGATGGTGGCACCAGGTGGTATGTGGGGGCACTTTGGAGCCTTCTTGCCTAGGGCACCAGTTGACCAATGGTCAGCCCTGGAGCAGCTCCTGTAAACTGAGCACAAGCCCTTGCAAACATGCTGCCTAAATATAAGCTAAGTTAATCAATTTTCAAAAGAGCTGGCCAATGGAAATGCTCAATACTGAGCCTTTTTCCAACAATCTCTATCGCAGATGGGTCTTTTGCTACACTCTTCTGCCACAACAGTGCAGGGGGCCCTCTTAATGTAAGATAGTTGGTTTTATTGCTCAGATAATGCCAAGCAATCTAGATTCAGCAAATCAGAATCTAGTCTATGCTATAAAATACACAAGTACTAGAAAATACAGAGTGTAGGAAAAACAGTCTCAAACAGCAAACAGTTGAAACAGTGAAGCAGCAAAACAGTTAAAATGGCTAAAAACAGTTAAACGTATGTGGCAGTTCAGTAATACACAGTTTAAAAGTGCAGTACAGTGAATAAAAATGCTTATTTTTCTGTAGATTTCAAATGATGCCTTGGATTTCATTTGCATTCACTCCAGAGATCAGAGAGAGCACACCAATCCTAGAGCAGTTCCTATAAGGCTGTATATAGATAGGCCTTACACTGAAGTACGTCACTTACACTTACTTTCAGAATCAGGCAGACTTACACTGACAACAACTCTTTTGGAACCGTGGCACTTTGTCTTACTTTTTAGATCCCTCCAAAGGTTTTATCAAATTCTAACTGCCCAAGACTCCACTGTAATAAGTCTGGAGGGTGTAACTGAATTAATTCAGGTGTTTAAAGGGTTCTAGATGCTCTGAGGTGCATCTTATAGCTTTTTCACAATCTTCTGATTTAATGATGGCCTGAACAAAAATTCACAACTAAGAGCCAGCTCCATGGTGAAGAGGGATAAAGCTCTATCTATGGCCCAAGCAACCCAAGTTTGATTAGCAGCTCGGGCATCTGTGACACTGGCATGGAGGGAAGGGAGGGTGCTCATCCTAAGGGAAGGAGTTTGCCTGGGCACTCCCTGCAGGGATCCATGGTTCACATAGGAGAGAAGCCCTCACACATACCAAGACAAAAGCAGTGGTAACTCACAAGATAAAAAAAATATTTCCAAAATGCAGTGTGATGAGGAGCGGGGATGTCCCAATCTCCTTGTCAGCTCTGTCCCTAATTGGAGTAAGTCTTCAGGAGCAGGAGGGGTGGTCTGTAAACCTGGCAAATGTCTCTGGGATTTCCTGATGGTCAGCTACATAAAGGGAAAATATTCACACAGAAGGAAAGAAATTCATTCTTATTTTTTCTTTCAAAACAGTTCCACAATAAACAGAGAAGTTAAATGTAAGAATATATAAATCCTGTCTGGAGAAAAATGACTACCTTCCTGCCTCTCCAAAAAGGGATAGTTACCTTTTATGTATGTACTTGGTGTTAGCTCAGGATGGAAGTAAAAGTGTAAATGGCCAGAGGCATATATTATACAGCCGACAGTCAGGGAGAAGAAACCAAAGCACATGGATAAAACCCACACAAAGACAGGGAGTACATTGACATTCCAAACCAAAGCACATGGATAAAACCCACACAAAGACAGGGAGTACATTGACATTCCAAACCAAAGCACATGGATAAAACCCACACAAAGACAGGGAGTACATTGACATTCTACACAGATACAGGGAGGACATTCATACTCCACAGAGAGACAGGGAGGTACATTGATACTCCACACAGTGAGACAGAGTACATTAACAACCCCCACAGAGACAGGGAGTACATTCACACTCCACACAGGGACAGGGAGTACATTCACACTCCTTAGAGGAACAGGGAGTACATTCATATTCCAAACAGAGACAGGGAGTACATTCATACTCCACATAAAGACAGGGAGTACATTCGCACTCCACACAGAGACAGGGAGTACATTAATAATCCACACAGTAAGAGCAAGTACATTCACACTCCAGACAGGGCCGGGGAGTACATTCATACTCCATACAGAGACAGGGAGTACATTCATACTCCACACAGTGAGACCGAGTACATTCAAACCCTACACAGGGACAGGAAGTACATTCATACTCCACACAGAGACAGAGAGTACATTCATACTCCACACAGGGACAGAGAGTGCATTCACACTTCATACAGGGACAGGGACTACATTGATACTCCAAGCAGAGATGATGAGTACATTCATAGTCCACACAATGACAGGGAGCATACCTCACAACCTCTAAGAGCAAGAAATCTGGGCAAAGCCATAAATAAAAGTGGGACAAATGCCCAAAAGTAGGAACACTTTTTAATTATTGCTCTTACAACCGTAGAAAATTGACTGAATAACAGGTTTTGCATTAGCATGAATTTTCTGTAGGGTATGATGTCTGAAACTCAAATGTCTATCATTATTTCTGACTTCAGTCTTTAAGGATTTTACCACTAATTTGCCAGAAAACCACAATTTTATGAAAAACAGACTAAAAATATGAGGCAAAAATCTGGGCATTCTGGGAAAATCTGTACAGTTGAGAGGTATGAGTCAGGGATAACATTCACACTTTACACAAAGACAGAGAGTACATTCCCACTCCCCACAAAGGCAGGGAGTACATTTGCACTCCACACAGGGACAGGGAGTACATTCAAACGCCAAACAGAGACAGTCAGTACAGTCACCCTCCACACAGAGACAAGGAGTACATTCACACCCCACTCAGGAACAGGGAGTACATTCATAATCCACACAGAAACAGGGAGTACATTTATACTCTATACAAAGTCATGGAGTACATTCATACTCCACACAGAGATTGTACATTCACACTCCACACCGAAACAGGGAGTACAATCAAACTCCACACAGTGACAGGGAGCACATTCATACTCCAAAGAGAGACAGAGAGTACACTCACACTCCGCACAGGGGCAGATATAGTAGATTCACACTCCAAACAGAGACAGGAAGCACATTCATACTCCACACAGGAACTGGGAGTATATTCACACTCCACACACAGACATGGAATACATTCATACTCCACACAGAGACAGGGAGTACATTTGTACTCAACATGGAAGGCATCACAGCCAAAATCTCAAACAGAGAACCAAGCACTGTTAGATGTTAACACTACTCAATGTAACACTTTTGCCAGTGATCATTTGCTATCATATACATCTGCCAAGAATGCCATTGGCAGGCACTTATTGATTAGAAAGCTGATTTTGACTATACTAGAAAGTAAAAAAGATTATGGGTAGCTTTCTACTTGTATAAACATTGCAACCCTTTTCCATCACACACACACACACACACACACACACACACACACACACACACACACACACACACACACTAATTTTCATCTTATATAATCCCCATACTAATCAGTTACAGACACTTTATTGAGTTTTTACTTCTCAGATATCTTTGTGTTAAAAATAGCAATAGTAAATTGTCAGTACAGTATTACAACTGACATCAAATACATTGACTCTACTTTTGCAAAACCAGAATAATGACTGCATAACTTAAGCAAATGATGGCAGTGACAATCATTTTCATCCACAGACTAACCCTGTAGAATTTATCTTCTCAGCTCACTGCTGTCAGAATAAACTGTGCAGGTTGCAACATACTGCATACCCGCTCCTCCAGATTCGCACATATGTCTCAACCTCTTATCACAAGAATAAAAAAAGCTAAAATTAATGGTGTACAAAGGACCAAAATCAGTGACAGTTATTGCCTTTATATAATTAGAAACTTACTAGAATCACAAACTTTGCATCAGCATGCTTTTTTTAAAAACTATTAAGTCTGAAACTTACATCTGCCATCATTATTTAGTGTCTGCCATCCTGACTGATTTGACAAAACCACACATTTTATGAGGAACATACCAAAATATGATGAAATATGATATTTTGCAAACTCAGGGACAGTTGAGAGCACCTTGTCCCCTACCCACAAACACAGGTGTGGCCAACAATTACAGCCACTTAAATGACTGTGACCCTTCACCATAAAACATATCATTTATTGTGATGAAATGAATGCATAAATACGTAAGCACCTGCACCACATTCTGCAGTGCACAGTACCCATTTCCCCTTTCATGAATCAAGGAGAAAGCAGAATAATACCTGGGGACACAGGACCAAATTCAGGGACTGGTATTTCCTTTATAAACTTAGAATGTTGGCAGAATAATAAGCTGTGCATTCAGCATTAATTTTCTGAAGGCTGTTGGTTCTGTCATCATTTAGTGACTGCAATAATTGTTGATTTTCCACTTAACCACAAATTTATAAGAAAGCAAATCTCAATTTATGTCAAAATCAGGAACAGTTGAGAGCTACTATACCCCCTATATATATATATATATATATATATATATATATAGAGAGAGAGAGAGAGAGAGGGAGAGGGAGAGGGAGAGAGAGAGGAGAGAGAGAGAGAAAGAGGGAGAGATAAATACCTATATATATTTATGTTTGTGTATGTGTGTGTGTCTGTGTGTGACTTTCCTTTCTACATACTGGCAGTATCAGGCAGTATGCCTATAACTGAAAAAAAACTTATTCCCACTCTGCCTCTGAACTTGCATCCACAATAATTCTTTCCTTTCAGTCTCAGGCTGTTTCAATCACCTGATGTGGCCCTAGCCAATAGGAAGGGCTCATCGTAAAATGATCTGCTTTTTCTGATGTTTCTGTCTTCTGCAGAAGGCAGGAAGACCTGTAATAGGAAATGATTACCTCATTCCAGTATGGAGTCGATTTAGAGCCAAGTTATTTTGAAAACAGCCCAGAAGCACAATAAAGTAATTTCCTTTTTAGGTCTCCTCCAATCTCAGTTGTAGTACCAGTAAAATTAAATTTTGTACAAAAAAAAAGTAATTTAAGAAAAAAAAATGCAGTTTCTTTCCTTCTTTCTTTTTTTGGGGATGGGGGGCTGCATCCAGCAGTCAGTACCACAAACCGCCTCTGTATATATCCCTTCAGAAAATATATGCTAATGCTAAATACTGACAAAATTAGAGTTGTACTAGGGAAGGGTTTATATCCTCTCTCCACTGTTCTGTAACCTCAGAGTTGATATAAATAATTAGCAGGGGATGTACGGGGTACAAGGGAGACTTGCACCCCTGTAAAATCATTGGTTTTGGATGTGGTTAGATATTGTCACTATATTAAGTTTAGATATTTTTGAGTTCAGATATTTTTGATGTCAATATTATGCAGTTTAGATTATTTTAAGTATCTATCTGCATATATATATAAATATATATATATATGTGTGTGTGTGTGTGTGTGTGTGTGTGTGTGTGTGTGTGTGTGTGTAGGGTCTATATTATATTATCGCATGCTTACAAAAGCGAATGATAAGTAATCCACCCCATGTAAGCGAAAGCTTACAACGTCGAATCCTCAGAACAGCGATTTTTTCCCCTTGGAAAAAAATCGCTGTTCCAAAATAAAATAAATAAATAAATAAATAAAACAAAAAAAAAAATAAAAAACTTTAAAACATTGCATAATGTGGGTACCCCCCTACTTAAATATACCAAATCCGAGATTGCACTACAATGCCGAAAACGGCAAAGTAATGAAAGTGGCCAAGTGAATTCTTTTCCAGGGAAAGAATTCACTGAAAAAAGCCGCTTCACTATTTTGCCTTTTTGCGATCTGGTAATAGGGAACTTATATATATGTGTATGGATGCACATACACCCACACACACACACAAGTAAACAGCAGCTTATTTTAATATTATGCAAATGGAAAGAAAGCTAGAATAATCAAAATTAGTGTAAGGAGCAAGTAAAAAAAATGATATGATTCTAATATCCATTGTATCCATTCCTATCCAAGTAGGCAGAATTTTACATCATACATTTTTCAGGTAGTCTAAACTATGCATGGTCCGAGTGGAAAGCACTAGGTAGTCTATCTACCACAAGAGTGGTTTCTGGCCCATAATTTGTAGTTTATTGGCCGTTTGGGCAGTTTTGCCACCTCTTTCAACCAACTGGTTTAAAATCCCACATTTGCGCTTGTTTCCCACATTTCCTGTAACTAGTCTAGTCCAGATACCGATTTGCTGTATCCAGGACTGTTTGTAAGCTTCTGAGCCCACCAAGCCTTTGTGTGTTGGAGGGAAGCATTCTAGCTGATCAGTGGGAGTGGTAAGCACTAGGTAGCCTATCTCCCACAAGATCCAGGTACAGATTCTTAGTTTTAGCACTTGAATTTGCTTATTCATGCTCAGCACTTGTTCAGAACTTGTTAGCACTAAATAAGCTACAAATTACTACAGCACTCAACCTTCCTCTTTACCTAGAAGAAAACAGTTTTTGCACTTACTTTTCTCACTTGCTTAGAGAAAAACAGCTCTTATACTTACTTTCCTCACTTGTCTAGAGGAAAGTGTTTTTTATTCAGGCATGGCCAAGTGTCAGCTCCTAGTGTTCTCTCCTGTCTATCTGATGAATCTGGGCATTTTGAGGCAGTATAGCAATTGCCTCATGTACACAGACAACCTTCTCCTCCTACCACCCAACACCACAACCTGTGAGAGATGCACTTATCTAGCCAAACTGGAGGTAAAGCTCCCCCAACCAAGACTGAACTTGACAGTCAAGAGGAGAAGGTAAACACTTGCACAACACCATACTTATCACATAGTCCCACTAAACCTACACCACCAAAATCCACACATAGAAACACAAAAACATTAGCAGAGGCTCTCAATAATAATCTGCTCAAGCAGCAGAGACCTCCAAAGCAGAAACACAAGCAACCTCCACCCCCCCAACACAACCCAAATGACACATAGCCCACAGACTCAGTATGCCAATAAACCACAGCCCATAAGACAAAACAACGTACCCAACACACTAGTCATAGGTGACTCTATAGTCAGGCACACCAATGTCCCACTCACCAGGCTAAACAAGGAGAAGGTTACTGTCAGCTGCCTGTCAGGTGCCAGGATCCACCACATAATCCACTCACTCAGGTCACGCCACAACAAGCACAAATATGACTCTGTCATTGTCTATGTTGGTCTGAACGACCTGAGTAGTACCTCCCTGGACTACATGAAAAGAGACATGGAAGAGCTCTCCGATCTTGTAGCCCAGGCAGGTCTGACCATAGACCTGAGTAGTATCCTGCCATTGCCCAGAATGATACCTCAGTACAAGGACAAAATGATTGACTTCAACAATTGGCTAAGCTTCTGGTGTCATTCAAAGGGGATCCAGTATCTGTCTGCCTGGGATGACATGGTTGACAGACCATGATGCATTGCCAGAGATGGCCTGCACCTGTCGCCCCTGGGATTCTGGATACTGGCTAAGGCTCTTGCTGTCCCTTTAGTGCCTTTTTTAGGTAAGGTTCAAATGACAAATTCACCACCATAACAAGAACAGGCAAGCAAAAACTAAGAGCAATGCTACTCAATGCTAGAAGTCTAAATCTCAAAATGCACTCACTCAAGGCACTCCATAAAATGGAGAACATCGATATCAATGCAGTGACTGAGACCTGGTTCAAGGCTCTAGAGAGCATCCCTGCATTACCAGGCTATAACTCATACCACACATTTTGGCCATCTAACCTGGACCAGAACACCAAAGGTGGAGGTGTGTCCATCTTCATTAAGGATATCCACACCTCCAACCTCGTTGTGCAGCATAATGCATCCGAGGTTATCCAAGTGCAATTAACTCTGGGCAAAACTGCAATCCAAATTGTAGCTTGCTACAGATCCCCCACCATGCCCCAGGATTCCCACTCCTCTTTTCTTGATTTACTGGAAAATATTAGGGTTCAATCAAACACCCTAATAATGGGTGATTTCAACTACCCCACCATTAACTGGGAAAACTACTTATGTACCAACTCCTTCGCTCAATGCTTTCTAGAATTCATAAATTCCAATGCCTTGGATCAACTTATTCACACCCCCCCCCCACCAGGGGCAACAATATCCTAGACCTAGTTATTACCAGCATGAGTGACTGGTGTTCCACACCTGAAGTCAAATCCTCGTTGGTCAGATCCGACCATAAGCTAATCACCCTAGATATCCACATCCGGCTCCCACCCACCATTAAGGAAACCAAGGTAAAAAGTTTCTGCAAAGCCAACTTCATGCTTCTTAACACAGAAGTGGTGAACTTCATGACACCCATGCAGATGGACAATACATTTATGACTGCTGAATCCTACACAAATGCACTCTATAAGCACTTACACGAGTGCATGGATCGTGCTATCCCAAACAGAACCAAGACGCTATCCTCAAAAAAAAGGAAGCCAATCTGGTGCTCCCCTGCCATAAACAAACTTTACAATAGAAGGAAAAAAATGTTGCAAAAGAGAGTAAAATCCCATGAGTTGAGGAGGTCCCTGGTCAGCTTCAGTAAGAAGCTGCGATCCCTTATAAGATCCTCCAAAGCTAGCTACGAAAACAAATTTGCCAGATTCTAAGGTCAACCACAAAGTATTCTATAGCTATGTCAAGAATCTCAATGGCAACACCCACATCTGCTCTGAGTTACAGCACAACAGCATGAAAATTACAGAACCAACTGATACTGCCAACATCCTGCCATATAGGTTCAGTGCTAACTTTACCCCCCCACCCTCACCCACTAAAGGGCCCAAATCTATACAGGAAGAATGCAGAGTCCCTGTAATCACATCTATGAAGGTAAAAGCTGTACTCTCTAAAACCAAACACACAGCATCCATGGGACCAGGCAACATCCCAGGCTGCGTTTTACATGAACTTCAGAATGGTCTGGCTCCCCACCTAAGCACCATGTTCAATCATAGTCTCACGTCAGGCTTTTTTCCCCACTGAATGACACACAGCAACAGTTATCCCACTCCACAAAGGGTGAGCCACCACTGATCCTGGGAACTATCACCCTATTCGCCTGATGAGCCTGGTCTGCAAGACCATGAAATGTATAATCATGGAACTCATAAACAAAGACATTGGTAACCTCCAAACTCTGGACCCCACCCAGTTCGGGTTTGTGAAAGGCAGATCATGCCTTCTGAACCTGCTTGACTTCTTTGAGGCAGTCACCAAAGCCGTAGACAAGGGTAAGGTGGTTCACACAGCGTATCTAGATCTTGCCAAGGCTTTTGACACCATCCCCCACTCTGGAATTATAGATAAACTCACTAAACTAGGTATAAATCCCTATGTCACAAAATGGGTTGCCAACTGGCTCACTGACAGAACCCACACTCTAAAAGTTGCAGACTCCAAATCTGACTTCAAACCAGTGACAAGTGAAGTACCACAAGGTTCAGACCTGGGACCTCTCCTGTTTGGTATCTACTTCTCTGTAGTACAGGCTAACACAGAAGGCCTCTGGCTAATGAAGTTCACAGATGACTGCAAACTAGGAGCTATAGTCGAGTCCCCAAATGATGTGGACATCCTATAGAAGGGCCTCACTGAGAGAGATGCCTGGTGTCAGAGGCATGGCCTCAAGCTCAATGCCAAAAAGTGCATTGTCATCCCCTTTGGTAAAAACTCTGTACCCATGAACTGCCACATAAACAGCAGTCTACTTAATGCCTAATGTGTGATAAGAGACCTTGGGACCCAAGTGGACAGTACTCTCTCCTTTGATCACATCGCCACAGTAGTCAGGAAATCCTTCTATGTGGCACACCTCATCACAAAAGGGTTCTCATCCAGGAAAAAAGAGGTCATTGTTCCCCTCTACTCGGCACTCATTAAACCCATTATAGAGTACAACGCCCCTTTTGGAATGTACCTCACAAGACATCTGCAGCAGCTGGAAAGGCCACAGAAGTACCTCACAAAGAGGATTACTGGCCTCAAACAGATACACTACACTGACCATCTCATAAAACTCCAGCTTTACTCTGTAGCATATCGCCTACTCCAAGGAGATCTCTGCCTAACATATAAAGCTATGTCAAACCCAGAGCTGTTGGACATGCTACACCTAAAGAAATCCCAATCCCTCCAAGCTACACACTCTAGGGACGTAAACCTTGTCACCACAATAAACAGGATACACTGGAGGGATAGATTCCTGTCCCAGAGACTTCCTATACTCTGGAACAAGCTACCCATCTATGTCAAGTAAAGTTCCTCATTAGCACTCTTCAAGAAAAAATCTTGATGAGTGGATGGAAAATAGGAAATACACCCTGGGGCTCACTTCTGTGGCTCTGCTTGACAGGGGCACAGGAAATTAACTTTCTTGGGTGGCATAGGCCAGGGAACTTTGTTGGCTAGGCTTACTTAGGCCCTTATGCCAATAGCCTAGTACCTACCTATGAACCTATGAATCTATGATTTATCTGGCCTGATAGCAGTCTTTTTCCAATGCCAACAGCAATAGATAGGAAACCTTGACAATTTTATAACGGAGAAACAATAGATTACACCACAGCAATATTGCTGAAAATTTTTATGAGGTAAAAACAAAGGCAAAATCATATTAGGCCAGGATGCTTTACATCAAAGGGGCTTAAAAAACATAGATATGAAACAAAGAATGTTAGATGACTCCTAGTGTACATTTGGAATCCCTCCCCTCCCCAGGTTATTGAAGGTGAAATATTCTCCTAATCCTTCTTGTCATAGAAGAATAAGGAAAACCCTTCTTGTGACTGTCCTAAGTAGTGATTTGACAGAGGAGTGAATACACTACCAAGTCAGTAATGATTAGCCTATGATCCCCATCATCTTTCCAAAGTCAGCTTTGGAACATTTTTGAAATTCTGTCTCTTTTGTGTAGATCCACTGAAGATTACCATTTTAATTTCTAAATTATGTATTTTCGATTAAAAGGGAATATCCAGAACCCCTTAGCACTTTTGCAAAGTGTTAGTTCCAATGAGAGACTTTTTATGTTTACCAGCTTTTACAGTACAGTCATTATGACATTGTCAACATACTGCAGTAGGATGCAGGATACATCTGTGCAAGTTTTTGTCTTGTGTAAAAACAGTGGTGGTGGGTCTTCCAATTAAATACTGCCATAAATAAAATCAATCTTGAAAAGAGCCAAAGAGCAACTTTTTTGTCTCTCTACTCCAATGTATACCCTAGGATATTCACTCAAGATTACAAGAAAGAAAGAAATAGACAACTTTTACAAAGAAATTAGATTCAGTTGTTGAGTGAAGATGTTTCATAGTCTCACCCTCTATCTTCCTCTCTGTTATTGTATCTGAATCCAACTGGCAAGCATGTTAGAGAATGTTGTTTGACATCTATATACCATCTCTGAAAGTTAGTCATGAGCCTAGCCCATAAGTATTTCTACAACCCTGACTGAACGATTCTAAATTCCAAATTCAGCCTTTAAATGTCCAGTGGATTTAATGTCATCTGGCAAAAGAATTGATGTCTATATGAAACACCAGGAGTAGCCCAAGTTCTAAATATTCATTTGGGTTTACTTGCTTTAGCAGAGTCAGTGGCACAATAGGTTGCATTGTCACCTTTGGTGCAGAAGGCCGTGGTCTCTGTTTCTACAGCAGATAACTGGATTGCTGGCACAGTAGTGCACCATAAATTGGTACTGTGCTCCTGAGAGTACAATCCTTCAGATGAGATGTTAAACTGAGGTCGCATATGCTTGAGCTGGTGGTAGCTCAGGTGGATATAAAAAGTTCCATGGCATCTATCAAGAAGAGTATGGATTCTTCATTAATAATAACAACTTATATAAACTGTTTATATTATATACATTATTTACAGTTAATTCCATCTTATATTACAACATATTATACTTTATATATTTTAATTATTCCCCACTCTTTTTTCCGCAACCAAAAACATATCATCTTCAAAATTTCAGATAATACCCATTTCTCATTATATTTTATTTCATTTAGTCTTTCATTCCAAATCACCCATAAAATGTAAAGTCATTTTCTATCAGTTTCCTTCACCTCCTTTTTCCTTTTGTTACCACAGTACTCTTATTCTATCATATTCATGTTATATCCTTTGCAGTTTTAAAATCATCCAATATGTTAATTTCACATAATTTCTCCCACAATGTTCTCACTCTTGTAAAATTCAAAAAAAAAAAAAACACATTCCATTATCTCACCTTCCCTACAATTGCATATATTCTCTTGAATCCTTTTATAAGGCATATTTGCTTTAACAGGCAATGTATGTGCCTATTGTTAATTTCCACATGAAATATTTACATTCATACATCTTTTTACTTTAATTGCATTTCTTTTTTTCATTTTCTAAATATTTCCAAGGATATATATAATAGTGTTCATTCATTATATTTGAGTACAATTATTTTCTTTTTTTTCTACATTTTCTATTTTCAATTTCCATAGTAACATCTTATTCTGATATTCTTTACTGTCATAATTTACATTATTCTTCCATATTTCCCATACATTTTCTTTCCAAAAGGTCTTTATATTTGAATTTCATTATATCATTTAATAAACTCCTGTTTTCTCCTTTTAATCCTGTCAACATTATATACAGATCCAAAGAAACTGCATGAGCTATGAGATTGATAAAGTCTAGTTCTCCTTCTTCTTCCTTGACATACAGAATTCCTCTCCTTACAGGATTTAGCCTTGATCCCCTAATAAATGAAAATATATTCAACAACAATTCTTTTTCATACTTAGATGGGATCATATATACACTTGTGAAATAATCTATCTTACCCAAAAGAATAGAACTTATTAAATAATTTTTTTCTTATATGAAAACCTATATGATCGCCAAGATATACATATTTTTTCAGCCTTTGTATAAGCCTCTCCCATTGTATTTCTCTCTTCATGTTTATCCCAAATGTTATTCCCAAAACATCTATCTCTTCATCATTACAGTGTATACCTTCTATTCACCCAAAAATCCAATTCCTTTACTTTTCCCTTTATTAATACTGAAGCCAATAATATTTAAATACTTATTTAGCTTTATAATTCCTTGTTCCATCCATTTCTTATTCTTAGTAATGAAAACTATATCATCTACATAAGTAAGAATAATTGGAGCATATACTCCCTCTATCATTCTATACCTTGCCATTTTCAATTCTTTATTCATTTCATTTACAATTGCATTTATAAATAATCTAAATAAGATACTGCTTGCTGTCTTATCCCACACTCTATTCTTACTTCTTCACTTAAACATCCATCTAATATTACTTTTACATTATTATCATATACTGATCTTATAACTTTTAATATTTTATGACTTACATTATAATCTGTGTTAATATGCACCATAATTCCCTGTATTGTATTCTGTCAAATGCTTTACTTACATCTCCCGCCATTATTTTAGTTTCCACCTTTTTATTTATATCATCTAGCACCTCTCCTAATATCCATAATAAATCTTGATTTCCTTTATCTTTTTTCCAAAAATCATAGACTCTATCAACCTATCCACACCTTTTCCTAATCTTATTCCTATTATTCTCATAAATATTTTGTAATCTGTATTGTTCAATACTATTAGTCTCCAATTTCTAATATCCTTTTTGTTTCCTTTTTTCCACATAAATGTCATGGCCCCTGTACATATTTATTTTTTAGCTACCTTTTTCTAACCAAATATACTTTTTGCCATTCTTTCATATTATAATACATATAATACTCAATTCCATCTATTCCTGTAGCTTTCTCCATATCCACATCTTTTAAAATTTCATCAGACTTTTTTATATTTACATTTTTTTCCATAATCTCATTTTCTTCTTTACTTATTTATTTACTTTCCAGTTTCACCTATCTTTTATCTCTCTCTTCCTAGATGTATTTTATATACTGCTTTATCCCCTCACGTATTTTTCTTGTGCATTCACTCTTTCTTCTTTATTATTTTCCAACTCTCTTATTATCCTCTCATTTTCTCTTACTATCTTACTCAGATACAAAGCCACTTCTTTTTTTCCCTTGTAGAAAATACCTTTGCTCATATCTTGGTTCATTTCATATATTTTTTTCTCCTTTTCATAAAACTTTTTATTATTTCTTAATGCCTCTCTAAATATTGTCTGTCTTAATAAGTTATATTTTGCTTTTCTTTCCTTCTTCTCATCACTTAACATTTTAAGAAACATTTTAATATTTTTCTTTTAAACTTATACACTAATCTTCTTTTAATGTTCCTTATACTATTAAAATTAACTGATAACATTTTCAGATTCTTTTGAATTTATTGAATTTTCCATCTTACTCCTTGTCTTTCTTTTATGTTCTTTCACAATCACACTTTTACATTTTATTTTTCTGTCTTTCACCCTTCTCCCCATTGAATTATTTTTCTTCTCACTATTTTCCAGCTTATATCTTCTTCTTCACTTTTTTCTGGTATTAATTCTTTACCTTCATTATTTTCATTTCCTTATACATTATTTTTATTCTCTTCTTGTATGATATTTTTTTTCATGTTTATGTTCTGCACTTTTTTTCCTATATCATATACATATTCTTGTATTTGTTCTTGTTTTTCAACTTGTATTTGTTCATCACAATTTGCCCAATCATGTTCCATTTTTCCACGTTTTTCCACATCAGATCACATTTCTTTACTTTATGTCCCATCTTTCCAAAAACAAAAACATTTTCTCTTATCACAATTACTTATTAAATAACCATTCTTTCCACAGAAAAAAAAACATGTTTTTAGCTGTCCCCTGTGTCTTACAAAACCTCTATTGCCTTCAATGTCTATTACACTTGGAATATGTACAATCTTGTCATTTTTCATTTTCAAAAGTACCCCACAATCCCACCCCCCAGTCCGTAAACTTCTCTAATCATATATTTTTATGTCCAAAACTTTTTTACATACAGTTTTGAAATAGTCTTTCAATGCTTTTTTATCCATCTCAGTTCAAAACTGCTAGCTATCCTTTTTTTGTCCCTCTATTAAAAGTCTGCAATATATAAGAGTTCTAGGAACTAAAGTCTTTCTTTTTCAAATTTCTCTAAAAAACTTTCCATATATTGTCTCGTCTTGAACAAAGTATTACAGTAAGTGTCTTTATTAAGATGAATAAAAGCTCTTACCTCTTTAGGTAATATTCCCAGAGCCATAATAACTGTGACCATACCTTATATCTTTCAAGTTCTTTCTATTCCTTTCTGCTAAGCAGTACAACAAATTTCTTTTTACAATCTCTTTTTCTCCACCTCCCTCATATACATGCTTCTTTCCTTCTTTCACAGTTCTTTCTTATGATTTTTTTTCTTTTCTGTCATTTCTCTCACCTCCTGTTCTTGAATTCTGTCCATAATATCAGCCCAAAATGCTGCTGTCTCACTTTCTGGTTCACTCTAATTCATCATTTATCTTAGATATACACCCCACAACCCTCCCGATTGGAGGGTTGTAACCATGCACTCTGACTTTAACACAGAAAATGGATCTTTTTGAAACTTGTACTTGGAGTCCTGCAAAGGTCTGATTACCTTCTTTTCACTATCCTCCTTCACTTTACCCCACCCTTCTCCTGCTTCTTCAGCAATTCAACCAGTCCTTCAGTTTCATTCTTCTTAAATGACCAATGACATTCAGATTCCGCTACCTTCTGCAAATACACCTCTTCCTTCTGCTGCTCATAATCACACTGTACTTGCTACCTCCAGCTTCCTTCAATTTTCTCTGAGCCGCCTATATGCTTGAAATGGAAACCGGAAGTGTAGCAACGAATGGCATCTCTGTATGATCCAAAAAGAGTAGGGGAAGTTTCCTGATGCCCTGGTCACATTTCCCCTAGTATTATAAATACTACCTTGAGACCCCCCCCTAAAATGAGGCCACTAGCCTAGTGGAATTAACCTGGTCAACAAAGGATAAATAAAATACTTTTTGTTGGCCAAATTAGTCCCACTAGGCATCCAACTTGTGGTAGTATTTGCACCAGTGTTAGAAATTCTACTAAGACACTGGGGGAACTCTTCTGCTTGTTAGAGTGTTGGGAGATTCCATGATTGTGGAGGTCATCAGGGTTTAAAGGACAGAAAGAGAAGGCTGTGGAAATGTTGGAAGGAGAAGATATAACTGCTAATAAACTGGAGGCAGGGAGGCTAGAAAATGTTTTAGCTGAAATAAATGAAGAACAAAACAGAGTACCATGGAGCCAGCTCAAAAATACATGGGTAGCTCAAAAGGTTCAAGTGCATTACACATCAAATAACAGAATGTACTGTTAAACAAACTTGTCAGAAGCACAGTCTACATGCTGAATGCTTGTTATGATGTCATCAAGCCTTTACAAATGAGAAAGAATTATGCAAAAGGAGCAAGCAGATGCATTTCTCTTTGAAATTTGACAAAGAGCACTGTACAGTCAAGGAAAGTGATATAATCCATTCTTCCTGCATGTTTGTACATTTGCCAACTAGATTATGACTTATGCATGCAAGCACTCAGTCCTGTGGGTCTATATGCTACACATATCAGAGCCAGTATTTATTTAATCATGGAAATATTTTTGATGGTGCTTTGCAACAGATAGCAGTATTGAACAGGATTTTTGAACTGTTTAATGAAAAGCAAAAAGAAACACTGTGGGCAGACCATAAAATTCAAATCATTGAATACAACAGAAGAAGAGGGATATTTATTTAGTCCCATTCTCAAATGATTGAAGAAGGGCAAATTAAGCAAGAACTAATGCCTGTTAGTGATGCTGTTGGTCATGTTAAGAAAATAATGGACTCTGACCAGATGTGGACTGAGAAGGGACAACTGGATTTACTTTGCATATTAAAGTTATATTACTTGATATGATAGTGGCAAATGATAGAGGCACATTGCACTATTATGATCAGAAAAAAAGTTATTTCTGTGGGGATTAAGTATATGCAGACCTGTCAGCTACACCTATTTTTTTTTGGGGGGGGGGACATACCACTTTTCAGGTTTGATTTACCCCACCTTACATGCAATTAATCTATTTTTGTAAGTACATTTCTAAATTCAAACATTTTACCATTTCCCAGGATTTTCTGTACCCTCCCCCCACATCACACATGATATTGAAACTGTTTAGTAAACAGGAAAATAGACTACATGGTCAACATACAGGTGGCACCAATAATCTCCCTTTTTCAGAAGCTCAATGTCAGAAAATGTGTCGTCATCCCCTTTGGGAAAAACCCGGTTCCCATGAATTACCACATCGATGGTAGTCCACTGAACACAGAAGGTGTCATAAGAGATCTGGGAACACATATTGACGACAACCTCTCTTTTGACCACCACATTGCCACTGTGGTCAGAAAGCCCTTCTATGTGGCACATCTCATTATTAAGGGTTTTGCACCCAGGAAGAAAGAGGTCATTGTCTCCCTCTACTCTTCTCTCATTAGGCCAATCATTGAGTACAATGCCCCATTTGGCATGTACCTCACTAGACACCTACAACAACTGGAGAGGCTGCAAAAATACCTCACAAAGAGAATCTTAGGCCTTAAACACTTGTTTTATATGGACAGACTCAAAAAAACTCCAACTATTCTCTGTCTCATATCGCCTACTTAGAGGCAATCACTGCTTGACTTACAAAGCCATGTCTGACCCAGCTCGTTAGAAATGCTACATCTGAAGAAATCCCAGTCCTTCCACAGCACACGCTCCAGAGACCTCAACCTCATTACCACAATCAATAGAACAAGCTGGAGGGACGGGTTCATAACCCAGAGGCTGCCTATGTTATGGAATAGACTTCCCATACATGTCAAGCAGAGCACCTCACTGGCCCCCTTCAAGAGAAATCTTGATGAGTGGATGGGAAATTGAAAATTCACCCCGAGGATCACTCCAGTGGCTCTACTTGACAGAGACACTGAGAACTAAGGTCGGGTGGAACGATGCTAGGGTAATCCTATGGGCTAGGCTTGTAAAGGCTCCAGGGCCATTAGCCTAGTACACACCTATGAACCTAAAAGAATAAATAACTTTCTGAGATAGACATTTGCAATATCAGTCATTAAAATCTATAGATATTGCATTGTGTCTTTGATATTGTGCTTATATTTTTACATAATTTTTGTTAAGCTTGTGTTTCTGTGTAGTATTCCACAGGCCTAATGGAGGTGGGAGGAGTTATCTGTTAATTGATATTCAAAGTATATGCTAATTAGGCATCTGGATTTTTTTTCAAGAGTCATTATGCTTATGTCTGTCTGCAGGCTGAGATGATATGTTATGCTTGAATATAATAGAAAAAGATATGTACAGTGTGGAGTAGCTGATCACATGTAAGAAATTATAAACCAGTGCGTAGGAAATGTAAAAATTTGAGACACGTCTGATTTGATTATAATGAGTCTGAAACATAGGTATAAAAACAAATGTAAGAAAAGAGATAGAAGAAAAGATATAACGGAAAAATAAAGTTAGGAAATACAGAAAGAGAGGAGCGGAGACGGTAAATCTATAGTAAGTGAAAGTGAGTTTGCTGCAGAAAATGAAAAACAATGTTCACAATTGCAGTCTGGGCCAGGTGAGGATTATGAAGCAATATAGTTGTTTAGAAGACATTATCCATTCCTAAAAAAGAAAGAGGAAAAACAAGTACAGTGAGGGTAGGAAATGATACTGTCATTTGGAGTAGAAGAATGTACAAGTTTGGCCATTTTGTTTAAAGAGACGGGAAAGCTATATATAGAAAGCACTATAGTACTAGAAACAGGCTATTCTGATATATGACTGTGTCTTTGAAGAGGAACATTACAATGCATGCAGAATGCATGTGTATCTTAAGGAAAAATAACAAATACAGATGATCATGACTGGATTTCTGATAACAACCAAAGTATGTATTCAGGAAATGGATGTCAATAAATTCACTTGCAAAAGCAAATTGCTTTTTTATTTTTTTATTTTTTTATTTTTCATATATACATTGTCAGCACTAATCTCTCAAAACAATGGCTTTACCTAACTGGGTTTAGCCAATCCATGTGTTGCCTCACCGAAGACAAGATCCAGACTCTCTACCAGGCTGGGCAACACCTACAGTACATTTATTCCAGGCCTGGAACAGAGCCTGATTGGCCCTTTCATTGGTTGCTTGGGGGAAGCCCAGTGTGGGAGTCATGGAAATGCACTCCCTACCCTGTGCTAAACCTATACTCACAGTGGGCATCAACTACACTAATGCTATCACTATGAAGAACTCCTTTCTTGGCTTTGCAACCAAAACACGAACAGACTAATAATAAGGCAAGAAAGAAAGAGCAAAATGGCTCTCAGGCAAACACCAAAACCTTTTATTTAGCGCTTTTGTCTGCTAGTCAGCCTTGACTTCATCAGAATACGTCTTCGACTATTAATTTCCTGTTTATACAAAATAATCACATGACTTCATATAATTAATTAAACAACTGATTATGTTAAAAAAAATTAAAAACATATCATCTCATTGCCTAACTATAAACCTAAATATATTGTTTTAATAATCTTATTTTAAAACATATTAGCAGCAGAGGCACATAATCCTAACTAACAAAATCTATACAAACTTAGCAAAAACTTGAACAAACAGACTTTGTTAGTCACATCATAAAAGTAATAATAAGATTTCATACTATCACTAACTAAAACCTATATAACTAAATTCATTTATTTATTTACATATGGAAATCAGCTTTCAATTTAAGATAAGTAGAAAGGCTAACAGTTTCATTAAGTCCTGGGGGGTGTTTTGCATTACATTTTAACTGCCACATTAATTCTCGGTACTTCACGAAAATGTCCAAAGGATTCCCCCTACCATTGTTACAGGATTCATGGGATTATCTTAAGAAAATTCAACATGAAATGTATAGTGAACAACTGATATTTGCTACAATTGATGTTCATGACCTATTTACAGTTATTCCCACGATGAGGGTATTAGTATGTTTTATGATTTTTTATGTAAATACTCTGGGTTTACACATTCTAGAATATTGATGTTTCAGACAGTTATGGAAATGATACTGAGTAATAACTTCATTTTCTTTGAAGGACACTATCTTAAACAAAAAATAGGGGTAGCCATGGGGGCTTCATGTGCACACCTATTTACTAATATTGACCTTGCAGAATGGGAAATTTCCAAGGTTTTTACATCAGAATTATTTGAGCATTGTATTTTCTATGGCTGCTATTTGGATGATATTCTCATCCTATGGCAAGGAACAAAAGAATTATTGTATGAATGTTTTGATTATTTAAATAGAAGTACATCTTTCTTACAGTTTACAATTCATGTTGATGACAATGCTATGCATTTTTTGGACATTACTATTATCAAGGACCAAGATAATTGTAGATTTATTTCTACATTATTTAGGAAGCCAATCTACTCCAACACATTGCTACACTTTTCTAGTGCCCATCCAGTCCACCAAAAGAGATCTTTGGTAAAGGGGCAAGGAGTTAGGTTGGCTAGGATGGTCAGTGAGAAAGAGCTGTTTCTCAATGAAATAGTAACTTTAAAGAGTATGTTATTGGAAGAGGGTATCCCTTGCCTTTTATAGAGCCTATATTTCAAGAAGTTATTAATAAGAGAGAGGAAGGGATTTTTCCCATATATTAGGTGGTCTATCTAATACCAAAAGTGTCAACAGGACCGATAACAGTAAGACTCCTTTTTCGCATCCTATGATACTTACATTTAGTCCATTATATGGAAAAATAAATGAAATAAATGTGAATTGGGTGCTATTTGATATGGAGCAATAATTTAAAAATAAGTTAGGTGATCATCATGTTGTAGTGTATAAGAAAGACAAATCCTTTAAAAACTTATCAAAGACCAACACAACAAAAGGGACCAAAGGTCTTTCGGCTTTTCCCGGTTAGGGGTCACCACAGTGGAACTCCGGTCCGCTAATGATTGGCAGTAGATTTTTACGTACCGAGTTGCCCGCTCTGACGCACAACCTTCAATGAAGGTACGCCCCATTCACGCATGTCTCCACACAGAAGACGCTCTAGCTGAGAATAGAACAGGACAATGTTTTACTGTGAGGCGACACTACCGTAGCAAGGTAAGATGAGTAAATGTGGACATTGTAATCAATGTCCTCACATGATGGAAAATAAATCCTTGTTTATCAGGGGGTTTGGTTGGGTGGCCTTGAACAATCTTAAGAACGCTCTTTTTAAACATATTAAGGAACATGAGGGGGCATTGGTTTAAATTCAGTGCTCTCGAATAGGTGAGGAACAATAGTAGGGGGTGTCCTTTGGACATTTTCTTGGAGTACCAAGAATTAATGTAGCAGTTAAAAATGTAATGTGACATACCCCCCGGGACTTAATGAAACTGTTAGCCTTTCTAGTTATCTTAAATTGAAAGCTGATTTCCATAAGTAAATACATAAATTAATTTAGTTATATAGGTTTTAGTTAGTGATAGTATGAAATCTTATTATTACTTTTATGATGTGACTAACAAAGTCTGGTTGTTTAAGTTTTTGCTAAGTTTGTATAGATTTTGTTAGTTTGGATTATGTCCCTCTGCTGCTAATATGTTTTAAAATAAGATTATTAAAACAAGATTTTTAGGTTTATAATTAGGCAATGTGATTATATGTTTTTTAAAAAATGTTTTTAACATAATCAGTTGTTTAATTAAATGAAGTCATGTGATTATTTTGTATAAATAGAAAATGAACTAATAGGAGATGTATTCTGATGAAGTCAAGGCTGACTAGCAGACGAAAGTGCTAAATAAAAGGTTTTGGTGTTTGCCTGAGAGCCATTTTGCTCTTTCTTCTTTCTTTATTATTAGTTTGTTCGTGTTTTGGTTTCTTAGTCATGGATATCAAGCAGGAAGAGCTTGGGGCAAGGGAGACATCAGCGGAGGCTCTTTACGTGACTTAAATAAGTCTACTGCCAACCTCCCAGCACTGATCAAGGTGCTGATACAACAACAAACTGGGCATTTAAAAGGATCTATTCCAGGTCCTACTTTGTTTGGAAGTATAAATTCTAACAATCCATTTGTCTCCATGGATGTTAGTGGTACGCAAGGTTCATCGATACCTCCTGGGCAGGCTAGTCCAGGCACTTCTACGAACTTGTGAATTCAGTCTACCATTGGTTCAGGAGCAGTAGGAGGTGGGTCAATGAATGTCAATCAGGATGATGGCCAGCTAAGCAACGTGCAAATGGTGTTTTCGTATAACGAATGGATCCAGGGTAACGGAGCTGAAGTTTTGGTTGAGAACACCAGTCGGGTCAACCATGATACATTAAATTAACAAATGTATTGTTTTGAAGAAGAAGTATTCAAATTACAAAAATTGCAGGTCGAGAACAGTTACCTCAGGGAGTGCCTATGCAGGGAACAAATACCTAAGAGGCTGTGTGTATGGAAATTCCCTGCAGGCTTGGAACAAGGAACTGAATTATATAAGGACTTGGTTACTATGTTTAACAAACATGGCTGTGAATTGCTCGATTTATTGATAAGGGATAATGAGAGAAAAATAGATGAACTTAAAACACAAGTTGATGTAATGAATAATCGAATAACCACTGATCTATGTTTTGACTTAAAAAGTAATGAGTATCGAGCAGTTTTTGTAAATGTTGATAAGGCTATTTCTGTTATTTAGACTAAAAAGGTTAAAAAACTCAATAGGGGCAGTGCAGAATATGAGAGAGGTGCTGCATATCCCCTGCCTAGGAATTCTAGTAGTGGCTCCAGTACCAATCTTAATGAAAATGTTACCTATGTGACTGACAATGTTATTATTGATGAACTACCAGGTGGTTCTAATAGTCAACAGGAGCACCCTTTGGGGGAACCCTTAAGTAGGTCGGAGCACCTTTGCAACCAGAGGGACCAAGAAGGGAGGCAGTATCACCCCAATTATACGAACAATGTAGAGAGATTGGACCCCATGGATCATCAGGAATTTTACCCACAGAGAGGGAGAGCCCAGTCGGGAAGGGGAATGAGGGGTTCTACGAAGAGATAGGTATTGACTATTTAGATACAGATGAAACTGATGGTATTATTAGAAATATAAGAGGGGATTTTAAGATCTACAACCTGAGTTCAGCCAATATTACAAATGAATGGGCTGAACTTTTTCAGAGAGGGTTGAATTTTGTCCCTGTGAGGAAACCAAGATTAGAAAATTATTTATTAGAATTTAAAATTTTCATATGGAAACTTTATCTTAGGCTCTATTTTGAAAATAATATACAGTTTGGACAATTAGAACTATGTAAAAAAATGAGTACTTTTAATCCATCTCTTCACCCCATTTTGCAGATATATGAGAGGCTTTGTATTTCACAGATTAGAAGAATTTTTTTTGAATGGTATAACATTTAATAATAACCTCACCAAAGAAGAACAAGATCTATTATTCGAAATAGTGGGGAACAAAAAAGTTAGGCTGATGAAACCGGATAAGGGGGGAGGTTTGGTAGCCATGGATCAAGAGGTTTATATTCAAAAAATGCTATTACAGTTATATAGTGAAACATACGAGGAAACATCCATTAATCAACTCAACATAGCATACAGACATATAGATATAGTACTTTTGGATCTGTTGCTTCATAAACAAATAACACTTGCTGAGTTAAATTATATGGAACAGGTAAATCCATGTATTCCCATGATCTTTGGCATACCAAAGATTCATAAATCTATTGCTGATTCACCTTAAGGCCTATAGTGGACGTAAAAGCATCAAAGACATTTTCCATGGCTAAGCTTATAGATTTAAATCTGAAGGGGATATTAAAACAATTTCCGCATATATTACAGGATTCATGGGACTGTCTTAAGAAAATTCAACATGAAATGTATAGCAAACAACTGATATTTGCTACAATTGATGTTCGTGACCTATTTACAGTTATTCCCACGATGAGGGTATTAGTATGCTTTATGATTTTTTATGTAAATACTCTGGGTTTACACATTCTAGAATACTGATGTTTCAGACAGTTATGGAAATGATATCGAGTCTTCTTCTTCTTCTTCTTTCGGCTGCTCCCGTTAGGGGTCGCCACAGCAGATCAACTGTTTGCATTTCTTCCTGTCCTCTGCATCTTGCTCTGTCACACCAACCACCTGCATGTCCTCTCTCACCACATCCGTAAACCTTATCGTAGGCCTTCCTCTTTTCCTGTTACCTGGCAGCTTCATCCTTAGCATCTTTTTCCCAATATACTCTGCATCCCTCCTCAGCACATGTCCAAACCAACGTAATCTTGCCTCTCTGGCTTTGTCACCAAACCTTCCAACCTGGGCTGACCCTCTAATATACTTATTCCTAATCCTGTCCATCCTCATCACACCCAGTGCAAATCTTAACATCTTCAGCTCTGCCACGTCAAGCTCTGACTCCTGCCTTTTTGTCAGTGCCACTGTCTCCAACCCATATAACATAGCTGGTCTCACTACCCTCTTGTAGACCTTCCCTTTTACTCTTACTGGTACTCGTCTGTCACAAATCACTCCTGACACTCTTCTCCACCCACTCCATCCTGCCTGTACTCTTTTCTTAACCTCTCTTCCACACTCACCATTACTCTGAACTGTTGATCCCAAGTACTTAAACTCATTCACCTTCGCCACCTCTACTCCCTGCATCCTCACTATTCCTCTATCCTCCCTCTCATTCACACACACATATATTCTGTCTTAGTCCTGCTGACATTCATTCCCCTTCTCTCTAGAGCATATCTCCACCTCTCCAGGGTCTCCTCCACATGTTCTCTACTCTCACTACAGATCACAATGTCATCTACAAACATCATAGTCCATGGGGACTCCTGTCTGATCTCGTCTGTCAACCTGTTCATCACCATTGCAAATAAGAAAGGGCTCAGAGCTGATCCTTGATGTAATCCAACCTCCACCTTAAACGCATCTGTCACTCCCACCGCAGACCTCACCGCTGTCACACTACCCTCATACATATCCTGTACCACTCTTACATACTTCTCTGACACTCCCGACTTCCTCATACAATACCACAACTCCTCTCTAGGCACCCTGTCATATGCCTTCTCTAATCCACAAAGACACAATGCAACTCCTTCTGACCTTCTCTGTACTTCTCCATCAACACTCAGAGCAAACATCACATCTGTAGTGCTCTTTCCTGGCATGAAACCATACTGCTAATCACTAATCATCACCTCCCTTCTTAACCTAGCTTCCACTACTCTTTCCCATAACTTCATGCTGTGACTGATCAGTTTAATCCCTCTGTAGTTACTACAGCTCTGCACATCACCCTTATTCGTAAAAATTGGTACCAAAACACTTTTTCTCCATTCCTCAGGCATCCTCTCACTTTCCAAGATTTCATTAAACAATCTAGTTAAAAAGTCCACTGCCATTTCACCTAAACACCTCCATGCTTCCACAGGTATGTAATCAGGACCAACAGCCTTTCCGTTCTTCATCCTCTTCATAGCTATCCTTACTTCTTCCTTGGTAATCCATTGCACTTCATGATTCACTATCCGCACATCATCCAACCTTCTCTCCCTCTCATTCTCTTCATTCATCAACCCCTCAAAATACTCTTTCCATCTGCTCAACACACTCTCCTTGCTTGTGAGTATGTTTCCCTCATTATCCTTTATCACCCTTACCTGCTGCACATCTTTACTAGCTCGGTCCCTCTGTCTAGCTAATCGGTACAGGTCCTTTTCTCCCTCCTTAGTGTCCAACCTTTTATACAACTTTTCATACACCTTATCCTTAGCCTTTGCCACCTCTCTCTTTGCCATGCACCTCATCTCCTTATACTCTTGTCTACTTTCTTCATCTCTTTGACAATCCCATTTCTTCTTCGCCAACCTCTTTCTCTGTATACTCTCCTGTACTTCTTCATTCTACCACCAGGTCTCCTTGTCCTCCTTCCTCTTTCCATATGTCACACCAAGCACCTTTCTAGCCATCTCTCTTACTAGCTCTGCTGTAGTTACCCAGCTATTTGGTAACTCTTCATTGCCAACAAGTGCCTGTCTTAACTCTTCCCTGAACATCACCTCACAATTACCCTTTTTCAGTTTCCACCATTTGATCCTTGGTGCTGTCCTCACATTCATCCTCCTCTTCTTGATCACCAATGTTATCCTACAAACCACCATCCTATGCTGCCTAACTACACTTTCTCTTGCCACCACTTTACAGTCTCCAATCTCCTTCAGATTGGCCCTTCTACTTAAGATATAATCCACCTGTGTGCATCTTCCTCCACTCTTGTATGTCACCCTATGCTCCTCCCTCTTGTTAAAATATGTATTCATCACAGCCATGTCCATTCTTTTCGCAAAATCCACTACCATCTGACCTTCTGCATTCCTTTGTTTAACACCATACCTACCCATCACTTCCTCATCCCCTCTGTTCCCTTCACCAGCATGCCCATTGAAATCTGCTCCAATCACCAGTCTCTCACCCTTGGGTACAGTCATCACCACTTCATCTAACTCACTCCAAAAATTTTCTTTCTCATCCATCGCATACCCAACTTGTGGAGCATATGCACTAACAACATTCATCATTACACCATCAATTTCCAGTTTCATAAACATCACTCTATCTGACACTCTTTTCACCTCCAAAACACTCTTAGCATACTGTTCCTTCAGGATAATGCCTACGCCATTTCTCCTCCCATCCACACCATGATAAAACAATTTGAAACCACCTCCGATACACCTAGCCTTGCTCCCCTTCCATCTGGTCTCTTGCACACACAATATACCAACCATCCTTCGGTCCATCATATCAGCTAGCTCTCTCCCTATACCAGTCATACTGCCAACATTCAAAGTTCCGACCCTCACTATCACAGTCCTACCCTTTACCTGCCTTCAGGCATGCCTTCCGCCTCTTCTCCTCCTTCGGCCAACAGCAGCCCAATTTTCGCCAGTACTCTGTTAGCTAACAGTACTGGTGGTGGTCATTGTTAACCCGGGCTTCGACCGATCCGGTATGAATTTCTGTACTGTTTTCTGCGTGTACAGTTTGGCAAAATTTTACGCCGGATGCCCTTCCTGACGCAACCCTCCCCATTTATCCGGGCTTGGGAATGGCACAAAGAAATGCACTGGCTTGTGCATCCCCAGTGGCTGGGTTGGAAACGATATTGAGTAACAACTTCATTTTCTTTGAAGGACACTATTTTAAACAAAAAATAGGGGTAGCCATGGGGGCTTCATGTGTGCACCTATTTGCTAATATTGTCCTTGCGGAATGGGAAATTTTCAAGGTTTTTACATCAGAATTGTTTGAGCATTGTATTTTCTATTGCCGCTATTTGGATGATATTCTCATCCACTGGCAAGGAACACAAGAATTATTGTATGAATGTTTTGATTATTTAAATAGAAGTACATCTTTCTTACAGTTTACAATTCATGTTGATGACAATGTTATGCATTTTTTGGACATTACTATTATCAAGGACCAAGATAATTGTAGATTTATTTCTACATTATTTAGGAAGCCAATCTACTCCAACACATTGCTACAATTTTCTAGTGCCCATGCAGTCCACCAAAAGAGATCTTTAGTAAAGGTGCAAGGAGTTTGGTTGGCTAGGATAGTCAGTGAGAAAGAGCTGTTTCTCAATGAAATAGTAACTTTAAAGAGTATGTTATTGGAAGAGGGTATCCCTTGCCTTTAATAGAGCCTATATTTCAAGAAGTTATTAATAAGAGAGAGGAAGGGATTTTTCCCCTATATTAGGTGGTCTATCTAATACCAACAGTGACAACAGGACAGATACTAACACTCCTTTTTCGCATCCTATGATACTTACATTTAGTCCATTATATGGAAAAATAAAAGAAATATTAAATGTGAATTGGGTGCTTTTTGATATGGAGCAGCAATTTAAAAATAAGTTAGGTGATGATCCTGTTGTAGTGTATAAGAAAGACAAATCCTTTAAAAACTTATTAGAGACAAACACAACAAAAGGGACCAAAGGTAAGATGAGTAAATGTGGACATTATAATCAATGTCTTCACATGATGGAAAATGAATCCTTGTTTATCAAGGGGTTTGGTTGGGTTGCCTTGAAGCAAAGGTTCAGCTGTTATAGTAAAAGTATAATATATATAGCAATTTGTCAACAGTGTCAGAGTTTTTATATACGGAAAACTATCAATAGTCTAAACAGTCGGATCTATCAGCATCTATATGATATTAGTAGGAACAATCTTAAGAACGCTCTTTTTAAACATATTAAGGAACATGAGGGGCATTGGTTTAAATTCAGTGCTCTTGAACAGGTGAGGAACAATAGTGGGTGGGGGTCCTTTGGACATTTTCTTGGAGTACCGAGAATTAATGTGGTAGTTAAAATGTAATGTGACATACCCCCTGGGACTTAATGAAACTGTTAGCCTTTCTAGTTATCTTAAATTGAAAGCTGATTTCCATATGTAAATAAATAAATGAATTTAGTTATATAGGTTTTAGTTAGTGATTGTATTAAATCTTATTATTACTTTTATGATGTGACTAACAAAGTCTGTTTTATCAAGTTTTTGCTAAGTTTGTATAGATTTTGTTAGTTAGGATTATGTGCCTCTGCTGCAAATATGCTTTAAAATAAGATTATTAAAACAATATTTTTAGGTTTATAGATAGGCAATGAGATGATATGTTTTTAATTTTTTTTTAACATAATCAGTTGTTTAATTAATTAAATGAAGTCATGTGATTATTTTGTATAAATAGGAAATGAACTAGTAGGTGATGTATTCTGATGAAGTCAAGGCTGACTAGCAGACGAAAGCGCTAAATAAAAGTTTTGGTGTTTGCCTGAGAGCCGTTTTGCTCTTTCTTTCTTTCCTTTCTTGGCTTTGTAATTTGAGTTGGCCTACCAGCCACAACTCTGAGCTGAGATACCAGACAACTAGAGGCTACTGAGGTTCCAAAAACTCATACATTGACTGTTTACTTGCTTATTTATACTATTTACTGCACTTTCTTATTGCCTGCTTCCTACTTTTATAGGTTCATAGGTGTGTACTAAGCTATTGGCCCTGGAGCCTTTACAAGCCTAGCCCATAGGGTTACCCTGGCATCATGCCACCCAACCTTAGTTCCTAGTGCCTCTGTTGAGTATAGCCACTGGAGTGATCCCTGTGGTGAATTTTCTATTTCCCATCCACTCATCAAGATTTCTCTTGAAGAGGGCCAGAGGGCCAGTGAGGTGCTCTGCTCTGCTTGACATGTATGTATACTGTTTTTATTTACTGTATACTAAACTATACTGTTATATTGCAATTGCCTGCTACACTGTGCCTCTAAAATCAAATTTTATCAATGTTTTCACTGTTTAGCAAGCTTTTTTGTTGTTTCAACTGTTTGTTAAGTATTTACTGGTACTTTTCACTGTTTTAAAGCTATCTGTTCTGCCTGGTCTAGTTTTCCCATCAAGGAGTACTTAGTTAACTGATCTGTTAACTGTTTAAATCATTCTTTAGAGCCCCTTGGCCAATTTTCTGCTATTTTAAATGTTGTGTCTCACTGCTATTTTTCTGCTGTGTTAAATACTCATTAGTGTTTCCCACTGAAACTAGGTTAGTTAGTAGCTATGGCATAGTCCGGATCCAGGCCTGCTGCTTCTGGAACTGTTTGTAGTAGTTTGTTTGTTTTGAGCACGTTTTCCAGGGCACCTTGGATTGGAAGGGCCTAGCTACACGTTTGTGAAAAAATTGTGTTTGATTGTTACCTGAGTGGTAAAGGGAGGCCAGTCGGAGCTTGGACTAAGCATCCTCATTGATCCTTTTGAATTTTATCAATGTTATTTTCACGTTTTAGCTTTAGGTATTTAGGCCCTGCATCTGAGCAGGTTTCTGCTGGTTTGTGTGTTGTGCAGCACAATACAAATGTGCTCTAAAGATGGACAGTTAAATTCAACAAAATGTCCCTTAAAACCCAGGCAGAAATATCCATTCACTGAGTTCCTTCATGATCGTTTCTGAAAAGCAACCCCTAGTGACATGAAAAGCAACCCCTAGTGACAGTCTTCAACCTAGCATTATGGACATTTAGACTACCCTTGTTACTCCCGCCAACCTTGTTGACTTGAGTCTCTTGAGGCAGTGTAGCAATTGCCTCATGTACACAGACAACCCTCTTCTAATAACACAGTCTAGTTCAGAGTAAAAGAGATGTATTTACATCAATAATCTAGAATCTATGCTCTCTCTCACTCCAAACAGTAACATGGAGAAGGTTGTCAACTCAAACACCACTACATAGTACTACCATTCTTACACATACCACTGCTCATACACATAGTACACATCAATCACGTAAATCCACATACACAAAGGTTCTCTCAAAAAACATACAGAAACACCAGAGACCTCCAAAACACAAGTCTGCTACAGCTAATATAATCTAAACAGCACCCAGTGTCTCACCCACCAAGCCGTAAGGTGTAAGACTCAAAAAACAAGTTTTCTTGTCATTGGAGACTCAGTAGTGAGACACAGGGATGTCCCACTCACCAGGGTGGACAAGGAGAAAGGCATGGTCAGCTGCCTGTCCAGTGCCAGGATTCGTCAAATCATGCATGCAGTCAGGTCTCTCAGCAACAAGTACAGTTATGACTCTGTCATAGTTCATGTTGGTGTAAATTACCTGAGATGTACCTCAATACACTATATGAAGAGAGATATGGTTGAACTCTCTGAGTATGTGTCCCAGGCAGGTATGTCCCTAGCCTTGAGCAGCATACTACCCTCACCTAGTATAAACAAAAATGATTGATTTCAATAATTGGGTTAGTTTTTGGTGTCATTCCAAGGCAATTCAGTTCCTGTCTGCCTGGGAAGCCATGTTCAACAAACCTTGATGCTTTACCAGACATGGTTTACACTTAGCACCCCTAGGCTTTTAGCTGCTGGCAAAGGCTCTTGCCTCCCCCACAGTGCCATTTTTAGGCAAGGTCTCAAAAACAACATTACTGACATGAAATTAACCAATCAGAACAAAATAAGGGTCATGCTGCTAAATGCTAGGAGCTTAAACCAAAACAGCACTCCCTGGAAGCACTTCTGCCACTTGAAGATGTAGATGCTTGTGCAGTCACTGAAACCTGCTTTAAGCCCTCAGAGAATACCCCAGCTTTGCAAGAATACAATGTCTTCCACACTTTTAGACCACACAATGAACATGTAAAAATTAACGGAGGTCGTATTTCAGTCTATATTAGAGATAAATTTACCTCACATTTAGTTAGACGGGACATCTCTATGGTGTTACTCCAGGTACAGGTTACAGTGGGTAAGTCCCCCATTCAAGTCCTAGCCAGTTATAGATACCCCTCCATGGGTCATGACACCCATGAAGCCTACTTAACCAAACTGAGGATAATCCAAATTTTACCAAACATACTGGTTATAGGGGATTTCAAATATCCCACCATCAACTGGGAAGTCTACTCTAGCCCAAACTCGCTAGCACAAAAGTTACTTGACTTTGTGAATTCAAATGCCCTGTAGCAAATTGTCCATACCCCAACAAGAGGAACAAACATTCTAGATCTGGTCCTCACCGACATGTCAAACAGGTGCACTGCTGCTACTGTTGGAACTTCATTAGTTAAAACTGACCACAAATCAGTCACCTTTGAACTGACACTAGCACCAGAGCTCACAGGGTGAAATCAGACTAAAAAACTTCATGGAGGCAAACTACACCCTGCTAGGTAAAGGTATAAATGCATTCCAAGCCCCACCCCAAGCTGAAAGTATTAATGACTCCAAAGCTTAGATTAAAACCCTGTACAATCACTTGCATAAGTGTATAAACTCAGTTGTACTAGACAGAATCAAAGCCAGAGCCCCAAGTAAAATCAAGCTGCCATGGTGGACTTCCAGCATCAACAAACTCTACAATAAATGCAAAAAGTTGCTGTCCAAGAAAACAAAGACAAGGACCCAGCAATAGAAAAGCACTCTCATCAGCATTAACAGGCAAATTTGTCAAATCCTCCAAGAACTCCTTTGAGAGAAACCTAGCAAGTACTGGACATTGGTTGGATGGAGCAGTGATGCAGCGGTAGCACTGTCACCTCACAGCAAGAGTTTCTCTGGTTTGATTCTCAGCTGGGTTGCCTTCTGTGTGGAGTCCGCATGTCCTCCCTGTGTTTCCTCCAGGTGCACTGGTTTCCTCCCACATTTCAAAGACATGTGTCAGGAGTGTTTTTCCCGGGCCTCCACTGAAAATTGACTTCATTCCAAGTCGGACTTTCCTGATAAATAAATAAATAAAATAAAAAAGTACTGCCAAGGATAACCATAAGGCCTTTTACAGCTATGTATGTAACCTAAAAGGTAGGATCTAAGCATGTGCAGAACTGGTGGCCAATGGTATCACACAAACTGACCTCACAGAGACAGTGAACCTGTTAGCGGATAGATTTGGCAAAAAGTTCACTCCCTTACTCCCTGCCTAACTTACAACAAACTCCCCCCCAAACCCCCCCACCTTACATATTTGAAGAGCAGATCCTCAAAGCCCTGTCCTAGGCAAAAAACATGGCCTCTATGGGACCAGATGACATCCCAGGCTGTCTTCTAAACAGGCTAAAACATGAACTAGCATCACCACTAAGTACCCTTTTCAGTCATAGCTAACCACAGGCTTTGTTCCTGCAGAATGGAGAACAGCTACAGTTATTCCCCTCCACAAAGGTAGCCTAGTAGCAGACCTGGGGAATTACAGGCCCATAAACCCAACCAGCCTCATCTGTAAGGCCATGGAATGTATCATTATGGACCTTATAAATAAAAACATAGGTGACGTCCAAATCCTGAATACTACCCAATTTGGCTTCTTAAAGGGCAGATCCTGCCTGTTAAATCTGGTGGATTTCTTTGAAAGTGTTACCAAGGCCATCGATGAGGGCAAATCTGTGCACGCAGCATACCTCGACATGGCAAAGGCTTTTGACACAGTCCCACATTCAGGCATTACCAATAGACTTAGCAAACTTAATATAAACTCTTTCATTTTAAGATGGGTTGCCAACTGGCTCACAAAGTGTACACACATTATAAAGGTGGGTGCCACAGGGGTCAGTGCTGGTCCCCCTACTGTTTGGTATATACTTCTCAGAAGTTCAGGTTAAAACTAAAGGGTTGTGGCTGACCAAGTTTGCAGACGACTGCAAACTACAGTAGGTGCAATCATTGAATTGCCAAATTATGTCAGTATACTCCAGGATGGTCTCACACAGACCAACAACTGGTGTATTAGTCACAGTCTCACACTGAATGCAAAGAAATGCATCATCATTCCCTTCGGTATAAACAATGTCCCTTCCACTATCAAATCAATAATAATACCCTAAGTACCCATGAAGTGGTAAGGAACCTGGGATCACAGGTTGCCTGTGACCTTAACTTTGACCCTCACGTGACTACCATTGTAAGGAAAGATTTCCAAGTAACTCACTTGATTAGAAAAGGCATCGCCTCGAGAGCAAACAAAGTTATAATCCCTCTATACTCAGCACTTATTGGCCCATAATTGTGTACAATGTCCCATTCGGTATGTACCGTACTAAGAACCTACAGCAATTAGACAGACCTCAGAGGTTTCTAACAAAGAAGATCAAGGGACTCCAGCATGTGCTTTGCATGGACCAACTATAATTCCTGTCACTATACTCCATATCATAGACTTCTTAGGTGATACTTACAGTATGTCTGGCCTACAGAGCAACCCAAGACCCAAACCTAATGAACTTACTGCATATTCATAAATCAAATGGGTCTAGGACTACCCATTCCAGGGACTTAAATATGGCCTGTGACTTAAATAGGATATTCTGGAGTAACAGATTTATCTCCCAGTGATTGCCACTTCTTTGGAACAGGCTTCCAGTTCATGTGAAACAGAGCACCTCATTGACACTGTTCAAGAAGAACCTGGACGAGTGGATGGGGCACCATAAATTCTTACTGGGGATAGCACCCACACCCTCCTGAACATGGGCAGTCATCACTAAATACAAACGTGGGTATTGACTTGTACCTCTATGATATTACATTGGGTTGAAACACCTAGACTTAAAATGACCTCCAGGTTGATAGCGTAGTAATCTACTATGATCCTTTGAGTTGGCATACCTCCTATAGCTGCAGTCTGACATTCCTCTACTTAGTCAGTAGTGGGTCAGTAGAGCAGCAAGGCTAGCTGCCTCCTTTCCTCCAGGATGGATGAGCCAGCATCAGCCACTTACTTCCATCTTCTTCACTGACTCTAGTGTCCTAGCTACTAAATTAAATCAAATCACGTGGGCACAATCAGAGCTTTAGATTTCTATGCCACATGACTGGCTGACGTGTGTTGATGTTTTCATAGTCTGGTTACACACAGACTGTCTCCTGCTTCCAGTGTGATTCTAAAACACCAGCAGTGTTTAAAATATATGTATGAATTATGTTACTTAGACGTAAGCTGAAGTCTCCCATTAAAATGGAAGGTTATTGATAGGCATGAGTGTACTAAAGTTAGTGCCGCTTTCATACAGGAGACTAAGTTAAAATACAGAGAGATTGAAAAAATAAAGGCAAAGAACTGTGAGCTCATAACTTATAGTCATGCTCCTTTTAGGGGAAAATGGGCACATTTTCTTGACAGTATTTTAAAGAATTCAGGCATAGTGGACTGTTAAAAGGTCAAAGAATTTGAAAGAAAGATGGGTCTTACTGCAGGTGTTATCCCTGGTACATGCCATCATTGTGGCTGCTTTTATGGGCTAAACTTCACAGCCTTTGTCAGTGAGTAGGTGGGGTAAGTTAAAGAAGGTAGTGGAAGATGGCTGGCAATCATCAGATAATCCTCGGAGGAAACTTTAATACCATAATGGATGAGCTGGTGGATAGAGCAGGCTCTGGTGTAATTAAAAGGAAGGTAACTTCCCATTTTTTTCTGGTCTCTTTAAAAAAGACATAATTTCTATACCAGAAACAACTCTTCCTCAAAACAATACACTACAGACCCATTTCAATTCTCAGTTCATGCAGGAAAGGTACTACAGAAAGCTATCTATACAAAGATGCCAGATTACTTTTATAGATATAAAATGCTGTCCATTATTCTGTATGGATTCACAAAGCCCATAGGACACTTATCAGCCTACACATCCTCACAGATAAAATTCTCTCAAGTGCTAACTAAGGGCTTCTCTGCAGAGCCATCTTCTTTGACTTACTGAAAGCATTTGACACACCCACTGCCCTTCCAAAAACTCTAATCTTGCAGCTTCAGTATTCCCATGGTGTCTTGGTCTTACAGGTAGGTAGCAAATGGAGTCACACTAGGAACCACCTAATTCACTACATGCAGGCTCTACTCAGGAGTACCTTCCCAAAGATCCATTTTTGACTCCCAGTTCTTCTCATTTTATAGAAGCAACTTCCTGTGCTGAAGTACAATACCAAATATCTTTATGCATGCCCCAAATTATAAACCCATTTTAAAAGAACTTGAAACTTATTGACAATCCGCTTCAAATATCATTCAAAATATTATCAAAACTAAATATATGTTCAATAGTATCACCACCTCTTCTTAAATCATTGTTCAGCACTACTCCATCTGTCCACATTTACAATTCAACTACTGAACCAGTAATCATCACACGTGACCTATCCCTAATCAATACTCCACCAATCAATCTCTTCAAAACTAACATTAACAGGACAATCAAGCTCTGTCACTGCATATCTAATTCATGGCAAAAGCCTGCCCAGCCTGCTGTAGAAAAAGGCACCCTCTTACTTCAGCTAAAATATGTCCTACTTCTCTTATTCTGCTCTTAAAAGAAAATAATTCTGACTTCCAGACACTGTCCAACCATCTATGCAGTTTCATCTTCTCTTCCTTTCTATTCAGAGCACTGTTGTACATCCTTCTCAAGGGTCCACTGCCTCCTTTCTTTAACAGCTCTACCTTATTTCACTTCACACTAGTTTATAAATCTCTCCACAACCATATATCTTCACAACCTTCACCTAGAAAAACACCTCATCTACTACTTATTAACTAAACTCAAGTGGCAGCAATGCTTTCATACTCCATTGGTCCTTTAACTCACTCACTACCTCTAAATGTGCCTTCTCAGCACTAGGCTACAGTCTCTAGGACACTCATTCCTAGAACCTGAAAAATGTAAACAAAAACACTGAGATCACATACCTGTTATAAATTATCCAGTAACCTAAACATTAACCTCTGACCTTGACATATAGATCTCATTATGGCACCCTTGCTGTTACTGTTTCTGAACTACCTAACATTACGATAAAATATTAACTGATCTGTATATAGTGCACTTAATGTAAATAGAAAAATATTAACTCAAATCACTGTAAACTGTTACTACGTACAGAGACTAATCCACCATTTATTCAATGATGTGTTTACTTCTGCATATCCACTGTAAGACTGTACAACTCTTATTATTCCTGAATTACATATTTTCTTTAATTGACAGCTGCATCTTCATCCATTGTATTGTACTAAGTTTACACTGTTTATATTGGGCTGTGGTTATTACACTGTTTATAATGGTTGTTATGTTTCACTGATTCAACATAACCCTATTTCCCAGATTCTGTCTAATGAATGTAGAACTCAGTACTCTGCTTTGTGTCTTAACTGGGCCTAATATAATGCCCTGATATAAAAAGATTATTGTTTGATTTAGTCTCTGGGTAGGAGAAAGGATAGCTTGTATGAGCCATGGTGGACAGGTATCAGGATTTAGTAATAAACATACTTAATTGGGAAAAGCTGTGCCTGGGTTGTATATGTATGATATAGGATGCTGCCTCTGAGGTACTTAAGTCTTGAAACAGGTGGATCTAACACCACCCACAGGTGCATCTGGTACTGCCCACAGGTAGAACTGGCACTGCCCATGCAGTCAGTAGGGTGTGCTACACAGATGACAACTCCCTCTACTTAAACTAGGTAAAATCATTCCAGAGTGCAGTGCAGTGTTGTAGAGGTGAGGCAGTGGAGACATGGCACTTCTTATGTACTAAGATTACCCTTAAATATATCCAGTCTAGAATCAGTATGGGGACTTCCTGCAAGGTCTCAGTGGGAGTACTGCTCTTTTAATCATGCACTTTCTGCTGCTTGGAATTTATATCAAATTAGTGTACTTATTTCAGTCATTTCAGATATTTTTATGGGCATAGTTTACAATTGTCAAAAAAAAACAGCCAGCACTCCAATGAGAGATTCACTGTATTCCTTTAATAATTCAACATGCATCCAGCTGCCATCCTAGACATATTATACATCTAGGATAGGATCTAGGATCTAGGATATATACATCCTTAAATCCCAATTTTTGAGGATTCGTAGAATTAGTTCTACCAATGATGCTTTTTCATCACAACAATATAATCTTATTACTAGATTTTATGAGTGAGGGTATTGTCAATCTCAAATTATTTGAACTAGCAATTTAGTGCAAACCTTTAATAGGATCGATTTGTTGCAATATCAAAAAATTAACAAGAATAACAATATCATCAGATTCAATACTAGGTATGGATGCAACACTTTTAGTTTCATGGATTTGATTCAGAAACATTGGGATATTTTAATGGCAGAGGATAGACTATCTAATCTTCTTGGTCCAAGATGTCACTTTTCATTTAGAAGAGGCAAGACATTAGGGGGCTTCTTTAATCATTAGAAACATAAAACACACCATCATAGTATGTTTCAAGGGACATTAGGAGGAGGTATGTTGTTGGGTTGTGTTCCATGTGGCCACTGTGCTAATTGTAAATATGTGGTCAAGACAAAGGAATTCACTTGTCAAAACACCTCTAAAATATTTAACATCAAGATATTTGCTAATTGTGGTACGGATTGTGTCAATTATCAAGTTATATGTACATGTTCAATGCTTTATATAGGTCAGACATCATGACCATTTAGATTACGTGTATCAGAACATGTAAGCAATATAAGAAATAAATGGCAATCTAATGTTTTGTATAAGAACACCATTAAACATCCCATGGCACATTTTAAATTTATAATTATTGATAAAGTTTTAGGGAATAAGAACTTGAAAGCTGGCTGGCATGATATTTTGAGTAAGAAAGAAAAAAAAAACTTGGATTATTAAAAATCTTTTAATTCATTAATTAATTAATTAATTAATGGAAGGGGTGGACCTTATCATTTTCATTAGAATGCGTATGTATATACTGTATATTGTGCTTAATGAATGTTAACTCTATAACACACTGAGGAAGGCCATTGGGCCAAAATATGTTTGTTTATTTTATTTTTAGTGTAATTTTTACAGTGTAATGGTTATTGGATTTTGAATTATTAAAGGAATACAGTGAATCTCTCATTGGAGTGATGGCTATTTTTGTTTTTGTCATTTGGAGTGTTTTGGCCATTTGCGCCTGCCATACGTGTGGAAGCCCCAAGTGTTGACTATAGTTTGCAATTCTCATGGTGCTAATGCTTGACAGCTAGAAGAGCACCATCCTCTATACCACTAGTATCCCTTGAAATAAACGTTCATAATTTTCTGTGGACATGGATGGAGGCTGTTGGAGCACAAGGAAGATCTCTTGTTTATTTTGCCTGCTCTTAGCAATCTCATGCATGTCTTTTACAAAAGGGCTGTATCACATTGGATATGTGGCAATTATTTTTTTGTTTTGGTCCCCTTGAACCATAAAGGATAGTTCTGGGTATTAAGATTAATGCTGTATGACCCTGCTGATTCATTCTATTACCAAGAAATGATGTTTATATATTTTGTGTGATTATGTTACACTGAGATTTGATCATTTATTCCACACAAAATTTCATTTCCTGCAGTCAGGTTGTGAAAATGGTAATGAAAAAAGGATAATGAGGTATAGAAAACTTTAAGAAAGTGGAATGGCGCAGGGTAGAAGAGGGAAGAAAGAAAAGAACCGATATAATGCACAAAGGAAATGACACAGGGAACTACTTCTGTAAACACTTGGCTTAGTGCACTTCTCAGTAACATACTTAAAGATGCATTATTTTTGTTGTTCATAGGTTCATAGATTCATAGGTAGGTACTAGGCTATCGGCCCTGGGGCCTATATAAGCCTAGCCAAACGGTACACTGGCTTTCGCCACCCAAGAAAATTATTTTCCTGTGCCTCTGTTGAGCAGAGCCACAGAACTGATCCCCTGGGTGAATTTCCTATTTCCCATCCAATCATCAAGATTTTTCTTGAAGAGTGCTAATTAGGAGCTCTGTTTGACATAGATAGGTAGTTTGTTCCAGAGTATGGGAAGTCTCTGGGACAGGAATCTATCCCTCCAGCATGTTCTGTTTATTGATGTTGACAAGGTTTAGGTCCCTAGAGCGTGTAGCTCGGAGGGATTGGGATTTCTTTAAGTGGAGCATGTCCAACAGCTCTGGGTTTGAAATAGCTTTGTATGTTAGGCAGGGATCACCTCTGAGTAGGCGATATGCGACGGAGTAAAGCTGGAGTTTTTTGAGACGATCTGCGTAGGGCATCTGTTTGAGGCCAGTAATCCTCTTTGTGAGGTATTTCTGTGGCCTTTCCAGTTGTTGTAGATGTCTTGTGAGCTACATACCAAAAAGGGCGTTGTACTCTATAATGGGTCTAATGAGTGATGAGTAAATGGGAACAATGACCTCCTTTTTTCTGGATGAGAAACCTTTGTGATGAGGTGTGCCACATAGAAGGATTTCCTGACCACTGTGGTGATGTGATTATCAAAGGAGAGACTACTATCCACCTGTGTCCCAAGGTCTCTTATCACACTTTCAGTGTTAAATAGACTACCACTTATGTGGTAGTTCATCGGTACAGAGTTTTTACCGAAGGGGATGACAATACACTTTTTGGCATTGAGCTTCAGGCCATGGCTTTGACACCAGGCATCTATCTCAGTGACGCCCTTTTGTAGTATGTCCACATCATTAGGAGTCACAATTATGGCTCCTAGTTTGCAGTCATCTGCAATCTTTGTTAGCCAAAGACCTTCTGTGTTAGCCTGTACTTCAGAGAAGTAGATACCAAACAGGAGAGTACCCAGGACTGAACCCTGTGGTACTCCACTTGTCACTGGTTTGATGTCGGATTTGGAGTCTGCTACTTTCACAGTGCGAGTTCTGTCCATGAGCCAGTTGGCAACCCATCTTGTGACATAGGGATTTATATCTAGTTTAGTGAGCTTATCTATAATTCCAGAGTGGGGGATGGTGTCAAAAGCCTTGGCGAGATCTAGATACGCTGTGTGAACCACCTTACCCTCTTCTATGGCTTTGGTGACTGCTTCAAAGAAGTCAATCAGGTTTAGTACACATGATCTGCCTTTTACAAACCCGAACTGGGTAGGGTCCAGAGTTTGGAGATTACCAATGTCTTTGTTTATGAGTTCCATGATGATACATTCCATGGCCTTGCAGACCAGGCTCATTAGGCTAATGGGGTGGTAGTTCCTGGGGTTCATTGTTGTTCCCCTTTGTGGAGTGGGATAACCGTCATGGTGTGCCATTCAGTGGGCACAAAGCCTGAGGTGAGGCTATTATTGAACATGGTACTAAGGCAGGGTGCCAGTTCATTCTGTAGTTCATGTAGAACGCAGCCTGGGGTATTGTCAGGTCCCATAGATGGTGTGTTTTTTACCTGTGCAGTCGTGATTACAAGAACTTTGCATTCTTCTGGTATAGAGATGGGCCCTCTAGAGGGTGAGAGGGGGGTAAAGTTAGCACTGAAGCTATCTGTCAGGATGTTGGCAATATCAGTTGGTTCTGTATATTTAGTGCCGTTGTGCTGTAACTCAGAGCAGATCTGAGTGTTGCCATTGAGATTCTTGACATAGCTATAGAATGCTTTGCAGTTGTCTTTAGAGTCAGTGGCAATAACTAGCTTTGGAGGATTTTATGAGGGATCTCAGCTTCATACTGAGGTTGACCATGGAGTTCCTCCAGTCATGGGATTTTGCCCTTTTTTTGCAACAGTTTCTTTCTTCTGTTGTAGAGTTTGTTTATGGCAGAGGACCACCAGATTGGCTTCCTTTTTTTGGAGGATAGCATCTTGGTTCTATTAGGAATAGCATGATCCATGCACTCATGTAACTGCTTATAAAGTGCATTTATGTAGGATTCAGCAGTCATACCTCTATTGTCCGTTGCATGGGTGTCATGAAGTTTGCCACTTCTGTCTTAAAAAGTGTGAAGTTGACTCTGGAAAAGTTTTTACGGTGGTTTCCCTAATTGGGGTGGGGGTGGGATGTGGATGTCTAGGGCAATTAGCTTGTGGTCAGATCTGACCAACGAGGAATTGACCTCTGGTGTGGAACACCGGTTGCCCATGTTGGTAATGACCAGGTCTAGGATATTACTGCCCCTGGTGGGGGTGTGAATAAGTTGATCCAAGGCACTGGAATTTATGAATTCCAGAAAATGTTGAACAAAAGAGTTGGTACATGAGTAGTTTTCCCAATTAATGGTGGGGTAGTTGAAATTGCCCATTATTAGAGTGTTGGGTTGTACCCTAATACTTTCCAGTGTATCAAGAAATGAGAAGTGGGAATCCTGGGGCATGGTGGGGGGTCTGTAGCAAGCTACAATTTGGATTGCAGTCTTGTTCAGAGTTAGTTACACTTGGATAATCACGGATGCATTATGCTGTGCAACTAGCCTGGAGGTGTGGATATCCTTAATGAATATGGACACACCTCCACCTTTAGTGTTTCGTTCCGGGTTAGGTGGCCGAAAGGTGTGGTATGAATTATAGTCTGGTAATGCAGGGGTGCTCTCTGGAGCTTTGAACCAGGTCTCTGTCACTGCACAGATGTCGGTGTTCTCCATTTTAAGGAGTGCCTCGAGTGAGTGCATTTTGAGGTTTAGACTTCTAGCATTGAGTAGCATTACACTCAGATTTTGCTTGCTTGTACCTGTTATGGTGGTGAATTTGTCATTTGAACCTTGCCTAAAAAAAGGCACTATAGGGATGGCAACAGCCTTAGCCAGTATCCGGAATCCCAAGGGTGACAGGTGCAGGCCATCTCTGGCAAAGCATCGTGGTCTGTCGATCATGTAGTCCCAGGCAGACAAATACTGGATCCCCTTAGAATGACACCAGAAACTTAGTCAATTGTTGAAGTCAATCATTTTGTCCTTGTACTGTGGTATCATTCTTGGTGATGGCAGGATGCTACTCAGGGCTAGGGTCATACCTGCCCGGGCTACAAGATCAGAGAGCACCTCCATGTCTCTTTTCATGTAGTCCAGGGAGGTACGTCTCAGGTCATTCACACCAATATGGACAATGACAGTGTCATATTTGTACTTGCTGTGGAGTGACCTGAGTGCGTGCATTATGTGACGGATCCTGGCACCTGACAGGAAGCTGACAGTAACTTTCTCCTTGTTTAGCCTGGTGAGTGGAACATCAGTGTGTCTGACTATAGAGTCACCTATAACTAGAGTGTTGGGTACATTATGCCTCATGGGCTATGGTTGAGTGGCACACTGAGTTTGTAGGCTATGTGTCATTTGGGTTGTGTTGGGGGGGTAGAGTTTACTTGTGTTTCTGCTTTGGAGGTCCCTGATGCTTGGGCAGGTTTTTATTGAGAGCCTCTGTGAATGTAGGTGTGTGCTTTGTGTTTCTATGTGTGTGTTTTGGTGGTGTAGGTTTTGAGGGACTATGTGATGAGTGTGGTGTGGTGCAAGTGTTTACCTTCTCCTCTTGACTGTCTAGTCCAGACTTGGGTGAAGAGAGCTTTGCTTCCAGTTAGGCTATATAAGTGCATCTCTCGCAGGTTGTAGTGTTGGGTGGTAGGAGTAGGGGGTTGTCTGTGTACATGAGGCAGTTGCTGCATTGCCCCAAGATGCCCAGATTCATCAGGTAGATAGGAGAAATCACCGGAAGCTGACCCTTAGCCATGCCTGGATAGGTGCTTATTTATTAAGTACTAAAAACTTCTTTCCTCTAGACAAGTGAAGAAAGTTGAGTGATGTAGTAATCTGCTGCTTATTTAGTGCTTACAATGAGTTCTGAACAAGTGCTGAATTCAAAGAAGCAGATTTGAGTGCTGAAACTAGAAAACTGGCTAGTTCTAAGAAACAAAATTAAGTTAGAAGGCTTCCTTCCAACACAGAAAGGCTTGCAGGCTTAGAAGCCTACAAACAGTCTAGACCACTTACAGGAAAGGCAGGAAACAAGCTTAATTTTTTTTCTTTCCCAGATGCTCTTTTTGTACACAGTAGGAGTGCCTGAAATCAGAATATGATCTCACTGCACTCAGTTGAGTGAGCAAATGAGATGGGCCCAGAAGGAGTATCCAAACACAAATTTACAAGAGGGGCGGGCATTTTCAAAGTCACCAACATTAACACCAAAACAAAACCAGGAAGGGTGGGTGGGAAACTAACTGAAAAAAACAGAGTCAAAACTTCCGGTTCAGTTAATATTCAATGCAATACAAATAAATCAATTAAAATGTTGTATTATTTGAGAAAAGTGCAGATAAAAGGTAGTTAAATTCTCTTATACATCCAGTTGAATACAGCTAGAGCTTAGCTGGCCAAAGCTCAGGTGTTAAGCAGAAAATATTCCAAAATGTACAAAGTAAATAGGCAGTAACAGGATATCAATGAATGAGACTACCCACAACTGCAGTTACTGTCTATTCAGGAATTCTAACAGGCAATAAAATCTAGCAAACACTAACTGCAGAAACATAGTCAAAACTTCCAGTTCAGTTAATATTCAATGCAATATTCAATGCAACACAAATAAATCAATTAAAATGCTGTATTATTTGAAAAAAGTGAGGATAAAAGGTACTTAAATTCTCTTATACATCCAGTTGAATACAACTAGATCTTAGCAGGCCAAAGCTCAGGTTTTGAACTATGATATATATTATGTGATGGATGTCCATTTTCTCTCTGTTGCATATTTTTGACATGGTCTAGAGTAGATCAAAGCTTCTTAGATGAAATATCAGATGAAAGTATGCTTCAACATTTATATACAGCAGCTTTGGAATGGAATTGACATTAAATGATATGCACTGCACATGGGAAACACCAGAGGCTGAGTAAACTAGTCAGTCAATGTAAGTGTTAGACAAACGTTATCTAGTGGATGCAAGCTAATGGTATGTGTGTACAGCACTCACTATAATATATATATAATTCCCTCTCCTGGTTTCATAGCTTTCAACCTCTTGGCCCAAAAGCTCTGGACAAAGTAAAAATAATGTGGACAAAGCCCCAAAACAGGGACAAATTTTAAATATTACTCTTATACACCTAGAAAGTTGCTAGAATAAAATGTTTTGTGTTAGCATACATTTTCTGAAGGATTGTCTGAAACTCAAATGCCTGTCATTATTTCATGAATTCAGTCCTCACTTGATGTGTCACAAAAATCCAGAAAACAACACATTTTATGAGGAACAGACCAAAAATATGAGACAAAATTCTAGACATTCTGTGAAAATCTGGATAGTTGAGAGTTATGCCTGGTTTCACAATTATTTATGCAATCATCAGCAGACAACTAAACAGCAACAAAACCCTTCAGCATTTCAACTGATCTCTGTTGGTGTTCCCCAAGGGTCAATACTCGGCCCACTTCTATGTAATATTTTCATAAATAAACTTCATACCCTATAACACTTCCCACTCTCATACAACATGCCAACGATTCACCCCTTATCTGCTCTGTCCCATCCATAACAAAATTACAGGAAATCACTAAAAAATCTTTCACTGACATTGAAATATGACTAAAACATTCCAACTTGCTGCCTAATGCCAAAAAAATCTTCTACTAGTTAATGCCAAACAACACCTTAACCAGAAACATACATTTCATATTACCTCAAGTAATAACACAAAAATAGAAACCATAAGCCATACTAAACTACTTACTGTCAATCGCGTTCAACCTTCCATCCCCAAAATGAGGAACACCAGCCCTCATATTGTGGAACAAATGGGCAAAATGTGGAACACCTACTAATGGCATACTAACAACTTCAACTAGGAAGGTCATAGGATGGTTAAAATATGCTGCTTTTACTTATAAAAAAGATCTTTTAATGAATTAATATGAATAATTTGTATTTACCATGAACATCAGTTAAAAATGCATAACACAGAATGTGTGTCAGAACCTGTCAATGTGGAACTTTGAGGAACATGAACATTTTAAGACCCCAAATGAGGTACATTCCTCATAATGAGGTACACTTCAGAGGTATGAATTGTCATAACAAATCACAGCCTCAAATTTGTTCACCACATACTTCATTCCATCAAGTAAACTTAACAAAAACTAACCTCTCTCTCTATAGGGCTAAACACCACCTGAAAGATCAAGCAAGGATTACCTTAGCAGCAACATAACTCCTTCCTTCTCTATTATATGCTTCCCCTATTCTTACAAATATCAACACTACATATAAAAGTAAACTAGCCTACTGCTACTACAAAATAGCTAAATTTGCAACCAACCAACATTATAAAACACATCAGTGCCTTGAGTTAAAACAAACTTGCTTGCACTCACAAACCACTTGACAGACTCACAACTAATAATTGTCCACAGCCTATTGTACTCTTCAGACAAATGCCCAGCATGACAAAATACTGTGCGGTACTATTCACCCACTAGAGTCATTCACTCTAACAATTAACTTTTACTAGAAATCAGTAAGACATTCAACATTGCTGGAAACTGTCTCTACTCTCATTATGTATGAAAACTCCGGAATAAAATCCCCATGCAGTTAACATAGATAGAAAACATCACCTGTGCCAAAGATGGCTCTGTTCTTCCAGCTCACCTGGCTAGCTTTTCTCAAATTATTTTTCTCCAACTCTTACAGACACTTTGGGTATCCAATCTTTTTGTGCCTTATAGCTCCTCCTCATACTGTACTTCTTTCCTAAACACTTCCTCCTTCTCTCACACCCCACCACTAACTACAATTCCTCCTCTGTCCATCTGTCTTCCTGCTCATTTCCATAGCTTCTTTCAGATTTCTCTTATTATTTTAAGCTACATTGTACTTGCCTGTCTGTAAATTATTACTAAACTCAAAAACACCCAGTTTGATCTTTTCCCTACAGCCATCATGCTTTTAATATATAAATTGTTATCATATGTTCATAGGTTCATAGATTCATAGGTGTTTATTAGGCTAACAACCACAAGGGCCTTTTTAAGCCTAGCCATGCACCCCAAATTTCTGAAAAGTTCTGATACCCTTGATAAGTGTAAGCTTGGACCTGGGAGATGAGCCATTTACAGGTTGCCTGTGTCCATTAGAGACATAGGTGCCAAACCAGGGATGAATTTCTGGTTTCCCTTCCAGTTGTCCAAGTTTCACTTGAATTGGGTTAGTGAGGAACTCTGCTTTACATGGATGGGAAACCTGTTCCATAAATGGGGTAGTCTCTGGGATACATACCTATCTCTCCAGCAGGTTCTGCATAGGACATTTTACTTACGCCCTGTATTCTTTTAGTGATGAACCTCTGTGGAGGTTCTAATTGTTGGATATGCTTGGGTAGGTACATACCAAAGGGGACACTGTACTCAATGATAGGTCTGATGTACAGTGGAACAATGACTTCCTTGGCAATGCCATACCTTTGTTTATAAGTTGTACAACATAGAATGATTTCCTCACCACTGTAGACACGTGATGGTCAAAGCAAGATTACTATCTATGTGTGTCCCTAGGTCCCTGACTACTGGGTCAACTCTAAGGGGTGTGTTGTCAATATGATAGTTACCAGGGATGGATGACTTCCCAAAGGATACTATTATGCATTTCTTGGCATTTAGTTTTAGTCCATGGCTCAGATATCAGTTGTTTGTCTGTGTCAGCCACTCCTGGAGAACATTTGTGTCAGTGTGAGATGATTCAATGACAGCTCCTAATTTGCAATCATCTGCAAATTTAATCAACCAGAGACCACTGACTTGGCCTTGACTTCTGAGAAGTAAATGCTAAAAAGGAGCAGTCCAAAGACTCACACTTGATGAACTCCACTTGTGACTGGCCTCTTTGTAAGAGGTAGACTCCCCAGTTCTAACTTCCTGGGTCAAGAATATGTTATTTCTCTATTCAATAATTATCCAATTTATGTTAATGTATCTCTTTTTTTGTGTTAAAATACTATGTTCATGTAAGAAATATTTAAAAGTTTAATAAACATTTAAATACGTTCATTTGTAGATGTTTTATCCTGCAATTATACAACTGAGACCAGTTACCATAATGGCTAAGGTTTTCAGTCCTGACCTCCAGCCAATTCCTGCTTGGAGTTTGCATGTTCTTCCTGTGTCTCTGTGGGGGGGGGGGTCCTTCCACCTCTAAAAAACATGCTGAGTGTTTTCATCTTAAACTCACCAATGAATAGAGCTGTGGGCAGCAGCACCCTAGATTCTACATGGTGCCCTATAGGGGGAACAGTTGTACAGACCAACTGCTTTGGGCATCTACTGTGATTTGCAGTATCCTCAAAATAGGAGAACACGGATCACAGACTGAGCACCGTGGCTGTAGGTGATTCAGTCATGTTGACTCATGTTGACTAATGTCGCCAAAATGGGCATGGGTAGTTACCTGTGATAAGTGGATTGAGGACCTGGCCTACTCTGACCTATGCCAGGGACCTATGCTAATGGTGGGAGGGTGTATGTGCCCTTACTGGCCAGTGTTTACCCGACATAAAGCCTAGCAGCTCTGGTTGCCCAGGATAGCTCTGCTGAGCAAAAAGCTGGACATAAAATTAATCAACCTGTCAAACATGGATTGACTGACAGGACTCAGCTTGAAAGTAGATGACATGATATGGAAGAGGCTGGATATCCTATCCAGGAGATATGATGGAAGGGCAGTGCAGTGAAGCCACTTGGCTTAGGATCCAGGGTCTACTACTGAGGAGGAGGAGAACAGGCTAGAAATGGTGTGGGACTTATGGTGAGAGAGAGAGACTTCAGAGGGTAGTGAGGGACATTATCAGAATTAGTGACAGACTTATGGCAATCAGTAATGATAGGCTAGTATTCATAATCCCAGCTTATGCTCCACAGCAGGGTTGTGATAGTGAGGAAAAGAGTGCATTCAGATAGGAGTTACAGGACTTACTAGGTAAAGTAGGACAACATGAATTGGTGTTGATAATGGGTGACTTGAATACACATATCGGGATAGACAGAACAGGAAATGAGGACTGGCTAAGGTTCAGAATGAGAGGCAGTCACAAGGTCACATACAAGAGTGGCCAACATGCAAATCAGGTAGATGTCCTCCTAGTAAGGAAAGGGCACTGGGGCAGAATCAATGATTGCTGAGTCATCCCCAGTGAAACAGTCAGCCCACAGCATAAATCAGCTGCAAGCATTGGTCAGAGAAGGCTCTAAAGTCAGCAAAGACCTGTTGACTGGAGAGAAAGTACAACAGTTCAAGGAAATACTCAGGACTCTAGCACCCCAAGAAAAGGAGGAAATAGGTGGAGTTGAAAAAGAATGGTAGCACCTCAAAACAGCATGTGTGGGGACTACAGAACTGATATGTGGCCAAGCCAGGTATGGAAATAAGGTACATAAGGAAAGCAGGTGGTGGAATACAGAAGTCCAGAAAGAAAAAAAGGCGTGAGGAAAAAGTGGGAGATAGAAAATACCGACCAGGGTAGGCATACTGATTGGCTAACAAAGAAGCTAAGAAAGAAGTCGCAATAGTAAAGAATAGGGCATTGGAGGCACTTTACCAACTTCTGGAAAGTGACTCAGTAGGTGGCACAAAGAAACTATATCACTTTGCAAGGCAAAGAAAGAATGATAAAGAAGATAGTCAGACACCTTTACTAAGGGATGTCAGCAACAACCTGCTCACCAGTCCATAGGACATCAAAGGCAGATGCAAGGAGTATTTCCAGCAGCTTCTGAATGAAGAAAACCCCTCAGAAGCTGTACTGCCCCAGAAATAGCCTACGATGAGAGAAGAAGAAAAGCCCACCCTAGAAGAAGTAAGAATAGCACTAAGGAAATTATGTCAGGGAAAACAGCAGGCTCAGATGAGGTCACAACAGATATGATAAAGACACTGGGTGTGATAGGGCAGAAATGGCTCCTGAGGGTACTCATAACAGTATGGAGAGAAAGGCGAATCCCAGATGTCTGCAGAATAAGCATATGTGTGCCAGTGTACAAGAACAAAGGGGGCATCCACAACTGTGGGCAGTACATAGGCATGAAACTCCTGTCACACTGCATGAAATTTCAGGAGATGGTGACTGATAAACGGATATGCAGAGCAGTAGAATGTAACATAGGAGATGAGCAGTTTGGATTCACATCAGAATGCAGTACAACTGACTCAATGTTTGCAATGAAACAGATAGTTGAGAAGAAGATAGAGATGAAGAAAGAATTCAACTAGGCATTCCTAGACTTGGAGAAAGCATATGACAAGGTCCGAAGAAAGGTAATTTATGCAGTACTGCTGTGGTTCAAAGTCCCAGAAACACTGGTAGAATTAGTGCAGGCTATGTACAAGTACCCACTGACTTGAGTACAAATAGTGGTTGGTCTCACAGAGGGGTTTCCAGTGGGAGTGGGTGTGCACCAGGGTTCAGCTGTGAGACCAGGTGTTCATACTGGTGATGGACTACACTAGCAAAAAGGTCAGAGGGGACAGATCAACAAAGTTGCTGTATGCAGATGATATGGCATTACAAGCAAACTCTGAGCAAGAACTTCAGCAAAGGATAGGGGGATGGAATGCAAAACTAAAGTCACATAGGATGAAACTAAAGTCACATACGATGAAACTAAGCATAGATAAAACAATGTTAATGGCAGCAAATTGGGGAAATCAGTAGAAACTGAGAATTCAGATAACAGGGAAGATAGTGGATAGGTAAATAGCTTCAAGTATCTGGGAGGGGTACTTGAGAAGAAAGGAAGTCTGAATGAACAGGTCAAAGGTAGAATCAGAGGGACTGCAGTCAACTGGCATAGAGTCTCAGGTACAGTCTATGAATGAAGAATGCCAAAGAAGCCAAAAAGCAAGGGGTACAAGACAGTGGTGTGACCAATACTACTGTATGGTACATAAATCTGGGCAGTATAGGCAGAGCAGATGAGGAAGCTAGAGGTGATGGAAATGAAGTGCCTAAGAAGGGTGATAGGATGCACATTGTGGGACAAAGAAATGAGGACATATGAGCCAAAGCCAAAGTAGCTTTAATTGCAGAAAATATCAAAGATAACAGATTACAGTCATTTGGACACATGTTAGGAAAAGTAGAAGACAATCTGGTGAAGAAGATTTGGGACAGACACGGGGAAGGTAAGAGAACATCCAACAAAGAGTTAGATGAATTGTGTGAACGAAGATTTGTGACAGTCAGCCATGAGTGTTGAAGAAGGCAGGAGTGCGGCCTTGAATCGAGAGAGATGGTGACAGTCAACACGATACTCCATCCCCATGCAGAAAATGGGAAAAGGGGGCTGATGATGATGATGATGATCATCATCATATGTAACTTAAATGTGGAGCTTTCCTCGATGGGCCTCCACTGAAAATGGGTTTTACCTTGTTGGATTTTTCATGATCAACAAAACAAATAAATAATGGGTATCTGGTGATGTACACTCAGGTGTGACCTGTTATGAAGATGCTTAGACACAGAGTGCATCAGCATTCAAGCTTTTTCTGACAGAGATTCCTCACAAAGTCAAGGTCACATGACATCCATCTTCAGGGCCAACTATATTCACCGAGAGAAGGGGAATCTACTTAAACTTACTTATTGTTTCAGCAAGAAATAGCGAATTTCAGAACATCAAAGTAGGAAGGTCTCAAATTTTGTGCATTGATTGACCTGTGTCATCAGAGAAGAGGGAGAATATGAGTTTTACTTTGGTTTTCCATTTTCTTCATCTTCATCTTCTCTGAGTTTGTGAGACAACAGAATTCAAATATTTAGAGAATAGGGTGTGGGAGTTTGTCTGTACATCAGGAATTTTTTTGTTTTTATTTTAGAGCAGTGTTGCAAAGGAATAAAACCCTAACAGCCTATGTGACCTGGGTTTGATTAGCAGCTTGGGTGTATGAGGCAGTGGTAGGGAGGAGATGGCATTCTCATTCTGTGGGATGGCGGTCACCTGGATGTTCCCCATGTATGATCTATGGTGGAGGCTGGGAAAGCAGAGGGGGAATGGTCCAAGGAGGGGATGGGGGTGGTCATTGGCTGAATTATTACAGAGGTTGGATGATATATCAGCACATCCCCATTGCACACCTGCCTCTCAGACATACAGGCAAATGCAGCTGAGGGGAATGAAGGTATTTCATAACAGAAATACCCTCCATGGCAGCAAATGAGAAGTGATGCCAAGTTGCCCTATGTTCTGTATCAGCCCAAACCTGACAGATGCAGAATGGGGAGATTATGAGAGATAGGCAGACCAGACAAAAATAGGGGCACCACATTGATGATCAAATGCATGGGAGGGCAAAAAACAACAAAAAAAAAAAAACAAAACAAAAAAAAATTGCTTTTGTCTTTTTGATGACTTTAGGAGTGTCACTTTTTTAAATTGTGACCTCCAAAGACATTACAGTTTTAGTTTTGATTAACCCCATGTCTGCAGAACCTGGAGATATTTTGTTTGACTGGTCAGGCTTCTTACACAGATGTTTTCAATTTCAGCAATATATGTGTGAATACATACTTTTAGCACTGTAAGACCTTGGCTGTTCTGTCTCTTCAAGATCTCTAGATAAAACTAAATGTTTATTTTGTTTTGTAAAACTTCAGAATTTTTTATGTCTATTTTCATTCTGTTTCTTCAAGAACCAAATGATTTTCTGCCCATCATAGTGCTTTTATGCTTACTGCTTCTTTTTTAGAAACATTACTTCTGCTGTCTCACTGAGTTCATAACTAGACAGCATCTTTTATTTTAGTCTTTTTCCCCATCAAAACTGAGAAAAGACTTACACCTTGGTATGGTGAATATTTGAGAAAAGAGAGAGAACCATCTGTATCTGATGAAATAATTCATTTTCTATCATTGCATGTTAGTTTGTACCACTCTAATCACTTCATTACTTTGCTGGTAATGTGGATTTGAGTTCATGTGCTCAAATTCACACCAGGGGCAAATGTATGAAGTCCAGTGCTTGAATATTGTGAAACATTGTCTGATGCAATCTGTTCTGGTATACCATAATGTAAAAAAAAAATTTTTGAAAGTATTTATGGCTGTAACACTTGTCATTTCATTTAGCTCTAGATCTCCTCAATATTTAGAATAGTAGTGTGTACATAATAAATTGGGATGCTGTTGGGACTGGAGCAAATCATCTCCTACTGACATAATGTTTATTTATGAAAACATCTCTTTGGCATCTGTGTTATGGAAATCTGTACAAATCACACAGTTTTGAAACCGTTTCTCCTTATATTTACTCTGCTATTCTGTGCCAAAGTAAAGGCCTTGTGTTTTTCTTTGCATTTAGTCATGCCTAAATATTATTTACTTATTTAAAAAGTGTTGCTCTGACTTGAAATTATGTCTTTACTTTGAATATAAGTCCTTGTACATATTGCATTTCCTCTATATGAAGACATTTGCTCTAACCAATCCCTCAAAATAACTTCATTCAGCTGTTGCATCTTCGTCTTCTTGAACATCTTCTGAAGCTCATTTAGTTTATCAGAAGACATAGATGAAGTCAAAACCGCCCAGAGTACTTCTAAGTGCTGTCCCAGCAGATCCTGTTCATGCTCCCCTAAGAAAAAGCATAGTGGTTACAAACATTTGCTTTCCATGTTGTTTTGTATTTTGAAACCATGTTTATTTGGGAGGACAGACTAGAAATGGTATGGGGATTGTTGTGAGGGAGTGGCTTCAGAAGACAGTGATGTATGTCATCAGAATTAGTGGCAGACTCATGACAATCAGACTCCAGGATAAGGACAGGGCAGTATTCTTAGCCTCAGCTTATGTTCCACAGCAGGGTTGTGACAGCAAGGAAACGACTGCATTCAAGCAGCAGTTGCAGAACCTACTAGAAAGAGGCAGAGCAACATGAGTTGGTGTTGATAATGGGGGACTTGAATGCACATATCAGGACAGACAGAGCAGAATATGAGGACTGCCTAGGTCCACATGGGTTGGACAACAGAAAAAAAGAGGGAGAGGCCATTCTAGACTTCTGTCTGGAAAACGGCATGGCATTGGCCAACACATGGTTCAGCAAGACAGACACATACAAGTGTGTCCAACATGTAACTCAGTTAGCCTTCCATCTGGTAAAGAACGGTCACTCAGTGGGAATCAGTGATTGCAAAGTCATACCCAGCAAAACAGTTATCCTACAGAATAAACCACAGGTTACCACAATCAGCTGCAGGCAGTGGTAAGAGAATTCTCTAAGGTTAACAGAGATTAGGCTGAAGACCAGGAAGTTGACTGAGAAAGCACAAGAGTTCAATGAAATACTCAGCTCTACAGCACCTTAGAGGGAAGAGGAAATAGGTGGAGTTGAAGAAGAATGGCAATGTCTCAAAACAGCATGTGTGAGGACTATACAACTGATAAGCGGTTGAGTCATGTATGGAAATAAGGTACATAAGGAAAGCTGGTGGTAGTATGCAGAAGTCCAGGAAATCATAAAAAGAAGAAGACATGCAGGAAAACAAGGGAGACAGAAAAGACAGACCAGGCTAAGAAGAAATACTGGTTTGATAACAAAAAGGCTAAGAGTTCAGTTGAAGCAGTGAAGTATTAGAGGCACTATACCAGCTTCTGGAAAGTTAGACAACAGATGGCACAAATAGACTCTATCAAAACTACAAGACAAAGACTGGAAGATAAAGAAGATAGTCATCAGACACCCTTCTTAAGGGATGCTTGCAACAAACTACTCACCAGTCCAGAAGACATCAAAGGCAGATGGAAGGAGTATTTCCATCAGCTTCTGAATAAAAAAAAAAAAAAACACAAAGTGTACTGCCCCAGACACAGCCTACAATGAAAAGAAGAACTGGAGGCCACCACTGAAGAAGTAAGAACAGCTCTAAGGAAAACAAAGTCAGGGAAAGTAACGGACTCAGATGAGGTCAGATAAGATGTTGAGAGAGTTAGGGCAGAAATGACTCCTGAGGGTACTCATAGCAGTATGGAAAGAAGGGTATATCCTAGATGACTGGAGAATAAACATTCTAGTTCCACCATACAAGAAAAGTGGGGACATTCACAACTGTGGACAGTATAGAGGTACCAAACTACTGCCGCACTACAAGAAAGTTCTGGAGAGGGTGATTGATAAGTGAATATGCAGGGTAGTAGAATGTAAGATGGGAGTTGAACAGTTCAGATACAGAACAGGATGCAGTACAACCAAGCCGATATTTGCAGTGAGACAGATAGTTCAGAAAAAGCCAGAGATGGGGAAAGAGTCCAACCAGATATGCCCAGACTTGGAGATAGCATATGACAAGGTACAAAAAAAGCTGATATGAGCAGTCCTTTAATGGTTTAAAATCCCAGAGACATTGGTAGAATTAGTGCAGGATATGTAAAAAGAACCAATGTCAAAAGTACAAACAGTAAAAAAACAAACAGGCTGTGCTTCGTTCCTAGGAGAAAATAAATCCAGAAATACTCGCCATAGTAGAAAAAATCTTGTTTAATAGGACGAAAATCCACCAACATCACACACAACAGATACATGCCACCTGCTATCTGTTGTGTGCGGCGCTGGTGGATTTTTCGTCCTATTAAACAAGATTTTTTCTACTGTGGCAAGTATTTCTGGATTTATTTGCTTCTAGGAATGAGGCACAGCCTGTTTGTTTTTCTGCAGTTTGTTTCAGTTGGTTTTCTACAAGTACAAATAATGTTTGGACTCATAGATGGTTTCACAGAGGCAGAGGGATTAGGTGTGTATCAGGGTTCAACTTTGAGCCCACTGCTGTTCATAATGGTGATAGACTACATTAGCAAACAAGTCAGAGCGGACATAGCAATATAGTTGCCATATATAGATGATGTGGCATTACAGGCAGACTCTGAAGAAGAACTTCGGCAAAGGATAGGGGAATAGTATGCAAAACTCAAGGCACAAGGAATGAAACTGACTACAGATGTAATGGCAGCAAATGGGGGAAAGCAGAAAAAACTGATAATTGAGACAGAATGATAAATAGTGGAACAGGTTAACTGCTTAAAACACCTGAGATTTGTGGTTGAGAAGAAGAGAAGTCTGAATGAGGATGTCAAAGCTAGAATCACAGGGACTGCAGCCAATTGGTATAGAGTGTCAGAGGTAGTGTATAACAGAAGATACAAAAAAGCTGAAATGCAAGGTGTACAAAACAGTAGTGTGACCAGTACTACTGTTTGATACAGAAAACTGGGCAGTGAAGGCAGAGCAGTTCAGGAAGTTAGAGGCGGTATAAACAATGTGACTGAGAAGCACTGTAATATGCAAACTGTGGGACTGATGAAGAAATGAAAACACCTGAGCAGAAGCCTAAATAAATCCAATTGTAGAGAAGGCAAAAAAAACAGGTTATAGTGGTTTAGGCACATGAGCAGGAAGCAGAAAACTTCAGATGACATGGTATGCATTCCTATAGTAGTTATACCAGTTTAAACACTTGTTACTATTTCACTGTCTGTAACCTTAGAAAGCAAAGCTCTCTGCTTCATTAGAATGAGCTGCGCTAACTGGAATCCTACTTTAGTTAAGACTGGATCAAACGTTTTGCACTGCTAGCCTAACTTAAGATTTGCACAACTGTAGCTGGTAGATGCACTTCAGATATGCTCAGGCATTCAAAGTTGTGACATATACAGTCCATATGATTCATGAAAGAACATATGGAGCTTGTATCTCTATGAATCATTTATATTTACCTCCTTGCATATTGCTGGAATAAGTGCATCTCCTTTATGTGCAATGTATCTTCTTTAACAATTCTTTTTTTCTGTGATGTAAGTGCTCAAATCCAAGAAATATGGGAATAGTGTTTTGGAACTGTCTTTCTCCTTGTAATGTTGAAAAATGAAACAGAAAGCAAACTACAGCCAACCAAACTTGAAATATGAAAAACAAATAAAAATAATAACAGCATGACCACGCAGGACTAATTCACCATAACATTTATTGAACACCTTTGTCTAGATGAAAAGACTTCATCAGAATGACAAAACACAAAGGAAATGAAACACTTATAAAATATACACCAAGAATAATTATTTCACACTACTGTGTTTCTCTTTCAAAGTACAATTGATGGACACATACTCATTTAACCCTGGTGAGTTCTTTTTAAGTAAAATATTTTGTCAGTCCCCCCCCCCATACTGATATTGAACCTTCTCTAACACAAAACAGCAAACCTTATTAAAATCTGGGCAAACAAATATGTGTTTCGCTCAATCATTGTTGCTGTCATTTTTTCTTGCAGCATACATGTGGTGGTATATCCTGTCCCTCAATGTTGCTGAAGAAAGGAAAAAGGCAAACATTTAGTTTTAGTGAACAAAACAAGTATTTGCCATTTCTCCAAGTGATGGATACCGTAATGCTAAATTGCAGGGAGTGCAGCTGCTCATGTCTTTAATGATGGTGGTGGGTGATGGTGGAGAAATATCCTCGCTCCAGAATAAAACAATTGTTTGACAAAATGTACATTCTACACCTAGTAATTGGTATCACGTGCATTGACGTGCATTGATTTGAAGATACCTTATAAACTTCAGTGATACACATATAGATAGCCGCAGCTGAGTTTAAAATTTTGTAAAGCATAAATAAATCCGTATGAAACTCAGTGTCATAATACATGCATAGGAGGTATGTTTGGTATCAACAAAATGTCATATAATTCTCTATAATATAATATAATATATTTCTATTATAGTTCTCTTTGATAGTAATATTGTTTGTTTTATGAAAATGGATCGAGGATAATACCTTCTGGTTAGTCACTAACTTTGATTTGTATATGGAATATTTCAGGATTATTATACTTAATGCTATTTTAGATCTAACCAATGTCTCTTCTACCACAAAATATATGTTTGTTGAAACTAAAAAAATCATTGGCATGTACATTTACAAAGAATAGCTACTGTGGTGTGTATTCCTTCTGTGATAATAAAATGTTAGCTGTAAATCTCTGTTATATTTGTGTTGCAAAAATACACTGTTAGAAGGTTGTTCTTTATTCAAAATTATTGAAAAAGATTTGCCCATTAGGGAGATCCATAAACAGATAGTCAAGGACATGTATCATTGGGGCTTTTCTCTCAGGACACAGCTGAAAATGGGCCACTGGCCCAGTCAGACTTTTCTGGTGAACAAATGTAAAACAAATAAATAAATGTAGTAAAATAGCACTAAATATATGCTTAACTGTATGTTGTTTATAATACAGTCCACTATAAGACTTATATACTTTTTTTTCTTTCAGGTACCTTGTTGCTGCACTGGTGTTTCTTGTTGGCATAGCTGTCACAAATTATGTTACCCTCTTCATTTCCCACCGAGCTCTCCATTCTCACAGTACATGGTTACAGAGCTTTCACAAAACAGATATATGGCTCATCAGAATTCTTGTATGTTAATTCATTAGTATTTTTACTTTTGAATATTGTCAGTATTTGCAATTTTATTTCAGTCTTGAAATATTAATGAAAGCAGACAGCAGCAGTACCTGTCCGAGTACACTTCCTGAATTATTGGTTATTACATGGAAACATACATGACAGTCTGTGCCATCTTGTTTTACCTCATCTTTTCATTTACCTATATGAATGTGCAAGCTGTGGGTCATACTTACCAAACCGTTCAAATTCATGCTGCTCCCAAGAAATGTCTCATTTTAGTTCCCATATTCATAGGAATTCTAGTTCCCATAGTCATAGGAATAAGTCACAGAAATCACAGGAAATACAAGGCAATTGAGTCATGTGACCATTCACACCCTGCCAGTATCTAACCTTAGACTGTACCTCATTTTTCAAGGAGGAAAATGCCAGTCAAACTGGGGTGCATTTTGAATAATCATCTAATCATCCACTTTATTTTGAAGGAAGATAATGTGTCACACCGCTTGATTTGTGGTAGGAGTCTATTTCAAAGGTGGGGGAGGTGCTGCATAAAGAACCTATCTTGCTACTGTGTTTTATGTATTTTGCTGATGAAAATGTATATCCCTGGTTCTGGTATTTGTGGGATTATTTGATTTGTGTAGATAGAAATGACCCAGGAACACTGGATCCCTAATGGCATGGAAGGCAGGGCATAGCTTTGCTCTCACAAGTCTATAAGATACTGAATAAAGAGACAGTGCTTCTAGCCATTTCTGGTATCTTAGTGTTTTTAAACCGGTGATCTTCTTAGTTTGGAATGTGTTGGGTCTTTCTAGTTGTTTTATATGTCTAGTGCGAAACATACCAAAGGGGGCATTGGATTAAATAACTACTCTAATCAATTATGCGAGGAGATGTAGCTCAGTGGTAGTACATATGTTTTGCATGCATGGGGTCCTGGGTTCAATCCTCCACCATCTCCATAGCAATTATCCTGTCATTTACAAATGAAAAAATGTGGCTAGGCTGAAACTATACAGCCGGGTATTTTATCCTGTCATATATAAATGGAAAAATATGGTTAGGCATAAAATGGCCTGTAGGAGCCAATAGCCTAGTAATCACCTGTGTAGTCATGCTGAATATGGGTGGGGGGCAATGACCTGTTTAGAGCTGGATGATATTCCTTTGGCATTTGGTTGGGCTAAGCAGAAAATCTTTGGTAACATATCTAAATACGATCATAAATTCTTTTTTATAAGACCAGTTGCTCCTACTGCTATTGGAACTATGGGTATCTTTCTTCTACATGGCTCTCATTTCTGCCTGCAGATCAAGGTATTTTATGACTTTATGTCTCTCTGTATGCAAGACATTGTAGTCACTAGGTGTGGTGATTTCACTGATCAATGCTACTTTTGTCTTCTTTTCTTGGACCACTATATCCAGTTTTCTAGCATCTATCTTTTGAACTGTTGGTATTGGGTGGTCCCATGTGATATAAACTTCATAATTTTCTATGATTCTTTGTGGCTCATGTTTCCAGTGTTTTTCAGCCACTTTGATACCATAATGTTTGCACAATATCCAGTGTAACAATCTCACCACATTATTATGCCTTTCAGTATACAGTCCCCCTGCCATTGGTGCATCGCACCCAGCAACAATGTGTGTGACTGTTTCCAATTCGGTTTTACAAAACCTATATATGTGTGTTTCTCCCACATGTTCAGTTGGACTTTGTAAACCAGCGTGTATGTAGCCCACTATTTGAGCTGCCAATATTAACCTTTTATTTCTTGATGTGAATTCACCTCTCCTTAACCATTCCTGCATTCGTTCTTGATCAACATGAGGCTCACCAGAAGTTTTCTATACTTGCAACTGTATTTATGTTTTTTCCACATTTCTTGCCTTCTCATCTGGTCCTTCACCTTATATTCTTTCTTTTGTTTTTTAGCCCATTCAGTTGCTGCCTGTTTTTTATCTACTTCTGGTTTGATTTCCATTCTTGCTTGACGTCAATATGCCTCTGCTAAATTAAGCAGAGATGTCATCTTAGATTTATTCTCCTCATGTTTCAAAACTTTGACTACATTTGGATCCTGTGAGGTCAGCAGATTTGTGTGAAGTCCCATGATTGCAGATTTATACATGTAATCAGTTTCAAGGAGACCCATCCCTCCTTTGGAACGGGGAATAAATAATCTTGATATACACTGATTTTTATAAATCATTTGGTGTGCATGAAGTATACTTCTTGTTTTAATATCCAATCTATCCTACCCTTTTTTGGGGCCAATGAATCACTCAAAAATTGTAAGTTAGGACAGGAAGAGCAAATTGATTTATGGCTTGGATCTTGTTCCTAGATGTCAATGCTGTTTCCAGGATTAATTTAAGTCTTCTAAAATACTCCTTACTGAGCTTTATTTGCATTTGTTCATGTTTTATTGTATTTCTACCTCTATAACTGGACAGATGTCCACCTATACAGATTAGCATATCTGAATGAATCACATACTCATTCTATACAGCTTTAGCTCAACCGACCCACATATAAAAAATGCCCAGCAAACACACCTCAAATTATCCAGTTCTCCTCTTTGGAAACATACACTCTAACCCAGGTCCTAACCAAAACTCCACCTGTTTACATACTAACTCCAGTGTATAAAAACATCTGGCCAATACCCACATTAAAAGAGACCAACTAAAGCTTATCAATATCAGTTCAAGAAGCATACTCAATAAGGTAATTGACTTTCATTCATGGGGTTTTACGTCATACATTTCATCTCCTCTCAGTTGATGTTTACTCCCCTCTGAGTGGAGCATACTTAAAAATGATAGGAAGATCAAAAAAGCTGGAAGAGGGTGGCCCTACTTTACTCCAGTTCAATACAACTACCCCCTACTCTCAGTCTATCTACCATTTCAATAATGCTGATCTGCTTATACATTATCCTGGGTAACCAACAATATCTTCTTAAGAAACTATAATCTTGGGAGATTTCAACATAGACTAGGACTTAATAGTCACAGGTATGCTTCAGCACTCTATAAACCTTTACAACTTCACTCAACTAATCATTACCCCCACAAGTCATAATAAAAGTAGTACTAAGACCACCACTTTATACTGGATACTAACATCTGTTTCCATTAAAATTACATCTTCTGGAACACTCCCTGACACCATTAGTAATCAGCCCCTAAACTATGCTAACAGACCCTCCTTATCCACCACAAAACAGCATCACTTTATCAATGTATGGAACCCAACATAATCTGAGAAAATACTTTTGTAGTGGCATTAAAATCATGTAACTGGAATCCTCTTAAATATCTTTTATTTGATGAAACAGCACTGTTATTTAACCATTTTTTTTATTTGCATTCTATACATAATGGTTCCATAGGGAGTGTGAAGAAGTGAGGTATTGCTAGTATTGCTAGTATCAGGAGAAGTAAGACAGTGCATGTGTGGCATATGTAAATAGTTTTGTGCCATTTGACTGTCACATTGATTTGTACAACTGCTTGCATTAAAAATGTATTTGTAAAAGTTGCTTATGTTAAAAAAACTGCAACAGAATCTTAACAGATTTCCGAAGGTGAATTGGGCCATAGTCAGGTGACTAGATGTGATGTCATTCTATAACCAGCTGAAGGACGGAACTCTGGCAGCAGCAGTTTGTTGTTTGCTTTTTTGTTTTTCTGGAATATGATATAAATTATCTATGTCAGTTATCACAGTTCAGTAGTAATAGTTAGTTGTACAGTTCATTTAGTGAGTGTGTAGTATTTAATCTTGCCTTGCAATACTAAGTGTGTTAACAGAGGGACAGTTTCTCTTTAGTTCAGTTAGGAAGAGTCAGTGAGATTAATTAGTGTTATTTCTTTTTGTACTTCTGTGAGATTCTATCCAACTGTGTTATTTGTATATTTCCTGTGATCAAAAACTTTGTTGTTTATTGTAACTAAATATCAAGTATTCTCCTGTTTAATATTTTATTATCAAATATTAAATATTTTATACCTTTTCATTGTGGCTGGACTTTTAGAGAATACTTTTAACATCTTGAGAGTACTTGTACTTATTTTAGTGATACTGTGGCAACTCTGATAAGACTTACTGCTTCAGTCACACTCTACCATTTATATCAGTATTAAGTTGACACAGTATAATTGGTTACCCTTTATAAGAGCCTTAGAGTATTTGACTGGTGGCAGCAATCTACCTTGTAATATGGAGAGGGGGGAGCACAGCTGGTGAATCCATGTCAGCCTTTCCCAGATGTGTCTGTGTGAAAAATCAGATATTCAAGTGTGTGTGTCAGATACTTGGAACTGTGACACAGTGCTACAAGGTGAGTCTTGTTTGGGATCTGTATAGACAGAGGGTCCAGTCCCAGTGGAGCATGTTCCCTGTGTGTTCTTGAGGGAAATTGTGCTTGATGCCATGAACTGCATTTGAAATACTGTATAAATCCATTCCTGTCTTTAGTGACCACCTCTCACTGGGGTTAGTGATGAGGACTGGGGTTCCTTGATTACTGGCCTGGGATAAAGAGGGGTTGTCACATATTGGTGTCATAGCTGTGGGATATTAATTGAACTTCAGTAGCCTGTAAACAGTTGTCACTGAAAGTGTGTGTATTCTCAACAGCCACAAGGTAAACATTCAGAGTTTCATAATAGTTTTATTTATTTTTGTTAGTAAGTTTAGTCAGGGAAAGCAGGCAAAGATGTTAACAGAGGATTATAACAAGCTGACAAAGAACCAGTTGGCCAAGGTGTGCAAAGCCAAAGGACTGACGCATGCTAACATGACTAAAGAGGATATAATTTCAGCCTTAATCATAGCTGCAGCATGGTCCAGTAACCAGGGAGACAGCTAGTCCAGTGATGGGGATGTACAGCCTTCATAAACAGAACAGTTCACCTTTTCCTCAGAGGAATTAAAAGTCCATCTGGAGTTAAACAGACTTAAACTGGAGACTGAAGAAAAGGAGAAACAGCGTCAGTATGAACTGGAGGCCAAACTTTTAGAGACTGAAGAGAAACTCAGTATTTGGAGGCTGAAGAAAAGGAGAAACAGCGTCAGTATGAACTGGAGGCCAAACTTTTAGAGACTGAAGAGAAACTCAGTATTTGGAGGCTGAAGAAAAGGAGAAGCAGCGTCAGCATGAAAAGGAGATACTGACTCTGTGACATGGTCCTGGAGGTAATGGGGAAGGGAATAACCAGACCCAAGAACCAATAAAGACCAGACCCCAGAAGCAATAAAGGTCAGTAAATTTCTTCCACAATTTAAAAATTATACTGATTTTGATAGTTTTTTTTTCATATATTTGAAACGGTATGTAAACAGTATGATGTTGACCAAGAGCTCTGGGTACTGTTCCTGACCCCCTTACTCCATGGTAAAGCTGTAACTGCTGTTTCTAAATTTTCTGATACTGACTGTTTCAATTATGAAAAAGTCAAACAATGTTTACTAGACTGTTTTAAGTTGACGTCTGAAGCATACAGAAAAAAGTTTAATTAGCATAGATACAAGGCAGATGAAAGTGTATACAATTATATTACTGAGTTAAGCACTTACTTTCATAGGTGGATGAGTGGCTGTCAAGTCACCACTTGTTAAAGGCTGCCAAACCTTTTGGTGAGGGAACAAGTCCTTAGCACTTTGCCTGAGGACATGAGAATCTGGTTGACAGACAGAGAATGTAACTCTGCAGATAACCTGGGGAGAAAAGGGGATCTCTACTTTTCAAGCAGGGCATCACTGCACAAGTAGGAGATAACCAGTGCTGCTTATGGATATAAGGGAACCCATGGTGGGCAGTCTAAACCACTCAACAGAGTCCAGCAATAACAGGGAAAGCCACTAGTTCAGGTACATGGCCAGGATCAAGGGTTAGTTTTAAATGTAACCAGGGGGCCATGTAACATATAAATATCCACTGAAGCAAAGTGGGGAACAAAAGGTGAGGGAGCCAGCAAGTGGGAAGAACCACCTGCCAGTGGTAAGTGGTCTGGAAACAACAGAGGTATCAACCTATCACCAGAGTTTGTATCCTATCTTAGTGGATGGAAGACAGGCCACTGCTAAGAGAGACACAGTAGTTAAAGATGAGCAGTAATTGCTTGGGCAGTCCACACCAGTTAGAGCTTTAGGAGGGACCCCATTCCAAATACCTTTGGCTAGGGTTCACCTTGACTGGGAGAGTGGAAAAGGGAATAAGCAGGTAGGTGTATTTGAGGATATCCCTACAGATGTCTTAATAGGGAATGATTCTGATAATGTAGTACCTTGTGTGCATGCAGTTACATGCAGTCAGGCTTGGAGATAGGCCATAGGTCTGGTAGCCATAGGGACCCTGACAGACCCCATACCTGAAGCTGTGACTGGTGATGTGGTTATTTCAGGAAGGGAGCTACATTGTAGCAATGAGCCTGAAAGTGAACCACAGCTGCTGGCAGGTACTGATGTTCCCATGGACAAGTTGACTATAAGATCAGAGATGAGTGGTAGTACCCAGGCTGACAGGGAAATTACATTGTCAGAAGACACTAGGCTTCCTGTGGAGGAGGGAGATGGGAAGGGTCACAAAAGTATAGTTGAGACAGGAACAGGTTTTGGACCCTACCTTATGAGGCTTGATGGAGGTAGCTAAAAAGGCACCTGATCCTCAAGGAAAAGGGGAGTCTGTATACTAGAACAAAGGGTAACTGTACAGACAGTGGACCACTGAGGAAGGGCTAGAGGGTGAGGTAATATAGCAATTGGCAGTGCCCAGAGCCTACCATCTGGCACTTCTAGCCATAGCCTATGACATTCGTTTTGCAGGTCATATGGGTACAAAGCTTTCCAAAATTCATATTATGCAGCATTTTTATTGGCGTGGGATTGCAAGGGATGTAACAGGATACTGCAGAACCTTTGAGCCATGCCAAAAGGTAGGGAAGACAGGAGACAAGGCCAAAGCTCTATTGATGCCTTTGCCGGTGACTGAGGAGCCATTTCAGAGGGTAGCTATGGGTATTGTGGGACCTCTGAGTACCCCAAGTTTCACAGAGAAGAAGTATATCCTGGTGGAAGTAGATTATTCTACCAGATACCCTGAGGTGGTGGCTCTGTCCTCCACTGAGGCAGAGAAAGTGGCAAATACTTTGTTAGAGAATTTTCAGCAGGGTAGGTTTCCTGAGAAAAAGACTGACTGACAGAGGTGCCAGTTTTATGGTGGACCTGTTGGCTTGTTTGTGGAAGCATTGTAGGGGGAAGCACCTAACTACTACTCCCTACCATCCCCATACTAATGGCCTTATGTGAAGGTTAAACTCTACACTAAAGACCATGCTACGGGCATTTGCAGACTAGTTTAAGAGGGAGTGGGATAAATATTTGCCCCATCTACTGTTTGCATGCAGAAAGATACCCCAGGAATCCACAGGTTTTCACCATTTGAGTTACTGTATGGGCATAGGTGAGGGGTCCTTTAGATTTGCTTGATTATGAGTGTGAATCCCACAAGGAATCTTTGTGGCATGTCCTAAACCTCAGGACAAGACTTAGGGAACAAATGGGTTTGGCCCAGGAGAACCTGTCAGCAGCTCAACAGCAGGAAAAGGTTTGATATTACAGGAAGGCCCAAGCCCAAGAGTATGCTGTGGGACAACAGGTTATAGTGCTCATTCCTGTCAGACACAATATGCTTCAGGCAGCTTGGGAGGGATGCTTTGAAGTGGTAAGGAAGGTCAGTGATATTAATTACATTAAACCTGCTATGCAGGAGGCAGGGGCACACATTGTGCCATGTAAACATTATGAAGCCTTACCATGATAGGGAGGCCCTGGTGCTGAGTATTTGCAGTTGATGGCAGGAGGTGTCTGAGGGGGATCTGGGGATTGAGCTCCGCAGTGAAGCTCAGAGTGACACCTCTGTGGAAGGGGTAGAAATTACCCTAGTGGCTATCCCCTACCCAGCTGTAGAAATTTGAGCAGTGTTGCAAGAGTTTGGGGGCATGTTCAGTGAGAAACCTGGGTGCACCTACCTGGTGCAGCACCATGTGGATGCAGGACCGCAAAGGCCTATCAAGCACACTCCTTATAGGGTGCCTGAGTGAGTCAGACAGACTCTGAAGGAAGAGATATAGGAGATGCAGGAGCTGGAGGTAATCCAGGATTCCAGTAGTTCCTGGGCCTCCCCAGTGGTGCTGGTACCAAAGAAAGATGGCAGCATCAGATTCTGTGTGGACTACAGTAAATTAAACAGACACACAGAGTCAGATGCTTATCCCATGCTAGGACAGATGAAGCCTTGGAGCAGCTCAGTGAGACTAAGTATCTGACCACTACTGGTCTGACCAAGGGCTACTGGTAGGTGACCTTGAATCCCACAGCTAGAGAGAGGTCAACTTTGTGACCCCTCTTGCGCTATATGAGTTCACAAAGATGCTCTTTGGAATGAAAAATGCCCCAGAACCCTTTCAGAGACTTGTAGATAGTATTTTAGCAGGAACAGGAGATTATGCCCTTGCTTACCTGGATGACATTGCTGTCTACAGCTATTCTTGGCAAGATCACCTTCAGCAAGTCAGGGAGGTTTTGGATAGACTGCAAAGGGCAGGGTTGACCATGAAGCCCAGTAAGTGTCAGGCGGGTATGGCAGAGGTCTCCTTCTTGGGACATAGAGTAGGGAATGGCAAGATTAGGCCAGAATCTGCCAAAGTGGAAGCTGTTCGGGTATGACCTGCTCCTGTTACCAAAACACAGGAGAAGGCATTCTTGGGGACAGCGGGGTACTATAGGACATTTTTTCCCAATTATAGTACAATAGCTGCCCCCCTCACAGACCTGACAGGGAAAAGCAGGCCAGATAAGGAAGTGTGGACCCCAGCCTGCAATCAGGCATTCCAAAAGCTTAAAGGGGCTTTGGGAGGACTCCCTGTGTTAGCCAGTCCAGATTACAGCAAATAATTTGTTGTGCAGGTAGATGTTTTAAACCATGGGGTGGGGGCTGTACTTAGCCAGGTTTCCTCAGAGGTAGAAGAGCATCCAATTGCATATCTCAGCCATAGACTCCAACCCAGGGAAGAAAGTTAGGCAGCTGTAGAAAAAGAATGTCTAGCCATAGGTTCATAGATTAGTTCTAAACTAAGTGCCCTTGCAAGCCTAGCCAATTATCCTTTGTGAGACTCAAACCCTGCACCTTGTGCTTGTAAGGCAAACACCTTAGCCATTAGGCCACTCTCCCAAGTGCAGGCACTGTAGAAACTTTAACCTTATCTAAATGGAAGGAAATTCACTGTGGTTACATATCATAATCCCTTAACATAGCTACATCATGCCAGCCAGCACAATGTCAAGTTATTAAGGTGGAGCCTAGGGTTGCAGGCATATGGCATGATAGTGCAGCACTATAGCGGGGACAGCAATGCCGATGCAGATGGACTTTCAAGATGGGGTATGGGTTAAAGTGTTCCCAGACAAGCCCATTTCTCTCAAGCAATGTTTTTCCAGGGTAACTTGAAAAACTAGCTTGAGTCTTCAAAGAGGGGGGGGAGATGTGGTGATGTGAGGTATTGCCAGCTCTACCAGGAGAAGTAAGACAGTGCATGTATGACACATGTCAACATGGCTGGCTGTAGTTTTGTTGCTTGTATTAAAATGTATTTGTAAAAGTTGCTTATGTTAAAAATGCTCCAACAAAATCTTAACAGTGTTCTGAAGATGAATTGTGCCAGAGTCAGGCGACTAGATGTGATGTCATTCTATAACCAGCTGAAGGACAGAACTCTGGCAGAGGAAGTTTGTTGTTTGTTTTTTTTTCTTGAAATCTGATATAAAGATCTATGTCAGTTATGACAGTTCAGTAGTAGTTGTTAGTTGTACAGTTCAGTTAGTGATTGTGTAGTATTTCATCTTGCCTTGTGGAAGTGAACATGTCAACAGTACATCTTGCCTTCCAGTTCTAAGTGAGTTAACTAGGGACAGTTTCTCTTTAATTCAGTTAGGAAAAGTACAGTGAGATTAGTGTTATTTATTTTTCTGCATCTGTGAGATTCTATTCAACAGTGTTATTTTTATATTTCCTGTGATTGAAAACTCTCTTGTTTATTGCATCTAAATATTAAGTATTTGCCTGTTTTTTATTTTATTATCCATTACTAAATATTTTATACCTTTTCATTGTGGCTGGTCTTTTAGAGAATAATTTTAACATCTTGAGAGCACTTGTACTTATTATAGTGAAACTGTGGCCTTACTGCTTTGGTCATACTCTACCATTTATATCAGTATTAATTTGACACATATAATAGGTTACCCTTTGTATGAGCCTTATGGTATTTGAATGGTGGTGACAATCTACCTTGTAGTCTGGAGAAGAGGTACACAGCTAGTGAATCCATGTCAGTTCTTCTCAGATGTCTGTGTGTGTGTGAAAAATCAGATATTCAAATGTGTGTGTCAGATACTTGGAACTGTGACACAGTGCTCCAAGGTGAGTCTTGTTTGGCATCTGGAGAGACAGAGGGTCCAGTCCCAGTGAAGCATGTTCCCTGTGTGCTCTTGAGGGAAAGTGTAATTGATGCAGAGAGCTGTATTTGAAATGCTGTGTAAATCCATTCCTGTTTTTTAGTGACCACCTCTCACTGGTCAGGATTGGGGCTTCTTGATTACTGGTGTGGGGTAAAGTGGGGCCATCACAGGTAGTTGCAAAGCATGAAGTCCAGGACACTTTTAATGAACCTAGTCCACATTCTAAATTGTTCCAAGGCACTGTCTAGTTAAGTGCCTTGCTCAAGGTTACTTAATAGGCAAATGAAGCTGAGGGACTCAAACCTTGCACCAAAGGAAGTAGCTCATTAACAGCTCACAGCTGTAATCCTCAACACCAACTGCCCAAACTGTTCCTGCAAGAAGAAAACAAGTGAAGATAAACCCTGCCCAATGGATTTAATATTCATCTATATAACTAAAGAAAACTAGAGATAAAGTCTGGTCAGCATGGTTAAAACATAAACCAGAGCAGAACCAGCAAAGCTTCAAGCAGCTTTGAAATCTCACTAAAAAAAGTAACTTAATATAAGAAAAATGTTTCCTTAAACCGAATGCAAAATTGTTCTGGAAATCAATGAATAAATTGATTTACCTAGGTAAGAGCAAATAGCCATCTCTCTCACCTGGCCTCACCCTTAAGTTATCATAACCAACTTCAATACTCACTTTAGGCAACCAACCTGGTTGATAATAACAACAACATCTATATGACCCAGGACTTCCAAGATGGCTGAGTAACAGCTTAATTTCATCTCTCTCAGTGTGAAAACAGAAACTCAGAACACGAGAGACAGTGAACTCATATTTCTGGGTAATTTCAGTAACTGGCTTGTATGTCCACTACTTACATGCCAGTAAAACAGAAATTCAGCAAACCTGAATGAAAATCAAGAGCAAGGTAATACAGCAGGTTAAACTAGACAAAAAAATATTATACAACACTACAAAGTAGACATGAAAAAATCCTCAAAAATACTGGAGCACTATAAAAATATTCTCTATCCTGGCCAAACCTCAACCCCTCCCCCTAACCTAAAAGACAAGATAGGCACTATTGCTGAAGTATTTAATAAGTAATTTACAGAAAGTATACTATCCCTAACCAAAAACAGACCTCTAAGCAACAACACCTTAATCCACCCCCAACAACACCTAGATCAACTAACAATTATAACAACACTTTCTCATTCCAACCCATCCCCACAAGCACAATAAAAAAACTACTAACCAAATTCAAGCCCACCACATTAGCAGCAGATGGCTTACCAGCCGAATTCCTAAAAATAACAGCCAAAGCAGTATCCTATCCAGTATCAATACTCATTAATCGCTCCATCTCAGAACAGTACTTCCCATCTATTTGGAAAACAGCACACATATTACCCCTAGATAAACAAGGTAATTCAACTGGACTATCAAATTATAGACCAATTGCCATTCTCTCCAAGCTACTAGAGCGATGTGTACATTCCCGACTTCTACAGTATCTCACCACTAACAACGTACTTGCTATATCCCAACATGGTTTTAGGCCCCATCATAACACCACAACTGCCCTCCTCCATCAACAAACTTAGAAATGAAAGGAATTTAGTGTCATCAGTCTTCCTTCCCATGTCCAAGGCCTTTTATACTATTTCCCACCATAAGCTCATGAACATACTATCCAACCTTTAGTCCCCCCACTGTTGCCTAGTTCCAAAGTAACCTCACAGGCTGACAACAAGCTGTAAAGTGGCAACAAGACCTATACCCCTACTCCTAGTCACAATAGGTGCCCCACAAGGATCCATACTTGGACCACTACTATTCAATATATTCACCAATGACCTAAACACTGTCACCTCCAAAACCTCCATAATCCAATATGCTATGATATAACACTTATATGTGCAGCAGTAACCCTGCAACAGCTCCAAGAAACAACACAAAAGTACTTTAGTGAAATAGAAATCTGGTTAGCCAACTGACAGCTAATACTGAATCCCAATAAAACCAAACTCATTATATTCCACCCCACTCGATCCTGAGACCCACCACCCACCTTCCATATTACCTCCAGTGACAATATAATCATTGCTTCTTACTCTCAAGCTAAGCTACTTGGCATAACAATTGATAACAAACTCAGTTTTGACCTCCACATAGCACAGACAATCAAGAAAACCCACAAAAAGCTGGGAATGCTTTACAGCAACAAACGTTTCCTTACAGCCTCCACCAGAGTAACCATTGCTAGAAAGCACGTTCTGTCAACACTTCTCTACAGCTCCCCCATTCTACCTAATCTTAAAAAAACCTGACTTAAACAAATTACAAACATGATATAACAAAACAGCAAAATTTGCAACTGACTCCACACATAGAACTCACCACTGTCTTGGCTTAAAAAAAACTGTCCTTGTTAGAGCTCCCTCAGCTATTAAATTACAACCAGTTAACCATGGCCCATAAACTACTGTACCAGTCAGATAAAACTCTGGCCCTATTACACATTATACAACCCTACTTCAACAACCATCCTCTTCACTCAGCTAATAAATCACTCCTACAAATCACCAAATCCACTAACACTGCCCTTTACTCTTCGCACATTGCAAAAGCCTGGAATGCTCTTCCTCCTGACATTAAAAACATTCCTTATCACAGCATTTTTAAAAACCTCTCAAAAACCATGTGGTTATACCCTTGTAGCAGCCCAGGTTAACAATTTTCTCTCTTTTCACTCTACTCTGTCCCAAATAACTAATAGGAACATCAGTAGGTCACACCATTAGCATTAACTCTAATCACAGTGCACATTAGTATAATTACTACCTAGAAATGCTTCAACTTGAAATGTTCCCTGTGAACTAAACACTGTACTTTTACTGAAATTTTGTATCTGTAAGTCTCAAATATTGTATTTTATGTGCTGAGAACTGCATCTGTAGCTTTATGTACTCATTTCTGTTAGTCTGTACATTGTAGCAAACTTATGTCATGTATGTTATTGTATTACAAGCTTTTGTTCTGTGTGGAGCTTTTCTCCCCTGGGCACCCGCCCAATCGGACTTTACCAGAAAACAAATGTAAAATAAAATAATATCAGTCACAAAGGTGAGGAAAAGACACTGACTGGGAAGAATTCTGCAGCTGTTCAGCAAAAGGCAGTGCAAATTCCAGCTTTGGAGCAAGATATGACTTCCAGTAACTTAGAGGAAAAAATAAATCAAATGTACTCAGAGAAGATTAAAATAAATGAAACACTATTGGAGTATATCAACTCAAATAACAAAAGGATGGAAAAAATGGAAGAAGCTTTTTTTCAAACACCTTTATTGAATTATCACTGGTGACACAGGCAAATTTACATTCATATAAAAGTAATCAAACCATGTTAACATAAACATTATAGCTCACATATATTGATGTATATCATATAACCTAAGAAATATTACATAAATTATTCAATTCCTGCTTTTTTGAACAAGAAACCTCTTTATTAAAGCTTTAAACAGATTTTCAGATGAGGTGATGAAATTGCAAAAAGCAGAGGTTGAAATGAAAAAAAAGGATGGCTGAACATGAGACTGCTCAAGAAGAGATGTTTCAAAAATAATAGAATTAGAGGACAGAGCACAAGGGGGAAATCTGAGATTTTCTGCTGTACCAGAGAAGCTGGAAGGAACAGACTATATTAATTGTATAAAAGCACAAATAAGCAACTGGACTAGTATTTCACAACAGGAGTTACTAACTTGAAAGGACACACTGTGTATATCCTCCAAACCTGGCCATGAGAGAGCAACCTGCTATCAAGAAGCAGGCATGTGGTTTCAACAGATGTACACACCTATATTCTGAATATTCTTTCCTGGAGGGACACAGTCATTTTTTGATGCAGAACATGCTAATGTCCAACAAAAAGTGAGCTACAAAACAGAAGGAGATTCTGCTTCTTGTTCTTCTGGTAATAAAGACCACAGTGCGACTATGCCAGTGAAATCTTTCCCAATGTTTAAACAGAAAAATGTTGAGAGACAGAAAAAAGCACAAGAGTTGACTAGAAGAACCAAGGGTACATTGGAAGTGAAGCAGAGACTGGATTTGGGAGATGGCGATAAACAGGAACAAAACCAGCACCTTGGAAATTGACAAATAAATGTGGGATTACAATGAAACATGACAGAACAAGAAAACCTGGAAATATTGGACTTTTTTGACTTTGTTAAACTTGTAGGACACTCTAAAGCATATGCCCTACTTCATATCATTAATGTTTGGAAGAACACTTAGGAGAGGGAAGAGAAGGGAGAGCGTTAACTGTAAGTAAAACAAAATGTTGTTCTTAATGGTAGTATTTTTATAACGCATGATATAATCTCTATGCTATGAAGTAAAGCTTTCTCAGTTATTTTAATTGTAATGGGGATACTAAAGTAAAGAGGTAGGCCTGTCTTTTTTCTTTTATCTTTTTTTTTTGCTTCTTCTCTCTTTCTCCTGGTTCAGTTTTAAGAAATGTAGGCACTGCAACATACAAAAGAAGGAAACTATAGTAAAAAGAGCACAACATAGAAAAACTATGTGCTTTTTTAATTCTTGCATAGAAGTATGACTGGATTAAGGCCATTGACTTGATCTAGTAACACATTTTAAGAGAAAGCAAATACTTAAAAAAGAACATTGAATATAACAAAGCTTTCCCCTGGCGAATAAATAAATACTTGTAGAAGCAACTTGATCTGGTTCTCATGTCCCCATGGAAACAATCTGATAAGAGCAATAAAAACAGAATACTTCTTTCAATGGCTTTTTTTTCAGTGGCTAGGAAATAATGTTTTCTGAAATCATTCATTTTTCCAGTCTCTGACAGCAATAAAGATAAGACAAAACCAGACAGAAGCACAGGCTGTACCATGCATCTTAGTATGTAGCTGTCAATTTTGGACAATTATTCCTATCAGGAGGGTAAATCTGAAATATTTGAAGTTGCATATAGTTTTGTGTGTTAGTATTAAGTTAATAGGTTTTAGGAGTGTATTGGGGTGTATCTGTTTTTTTAAGGGCTTTCAATAAAACAAAAAGTGTTGTAGGATGTGACATAGGCTCAAATGGATACAACAAGAAACGACTGTATAAAAGATCAACCTGCCAAACATTAGTGTATGCATGTAGCACAAAAGCTGGAACTAGAAACATAACAAAAATTCTTCTTCTTCTTCTTTCAGCTTTTCCTGGTTAGGGGTCACTACAGCGGATCACCTGTTTCCATTTCTTCCTGTCCTCTGCATCTTGCTCTGTCACACCAACCACTTGCATGTCTTCTCTAACCACATCCATAAACCTTATCTTAGGCCTTCCTCTTTTCCTCTTACCTGGCAGCTTCATCCTTAACATCCTTTTCCCAATATACCCAACATCCCTCCTCAGCACATGTCCAAACCAACACAATCTCACCTCTCTGGCTTTGTCTCCAAACTGTCCAACCTGGGCTGACCCTCTAATATACTTATTCTTAAACTTGTCTACCCTCATCACACCCAGTGCAAATCTTAACATCTTTAACTCTGCCACATCCAGCTCTGACTCCTGCCTTTTTGTCAATGCCACTGTCTCCAACCCATATAACATAGCTGGTCTCACTACCCTTTTGTAGACCTTCCCTTTCACTCTTACTGGTACTCGTCTGTCACAAATCACTCCTGACACTCTTCTCCACCCATTCCACCCTGCCTGTACTCTCTTCTTAACCTCTCTTCCACACTTGTCATTAAACTGTTGATCCCAAGTATTTAAACTCATCCACCTTGGCCAACTCTACTACCTGCATCCTCACCATTCCTCTATCCTCCCTTTCATTCACACACATATATTACATCTTAGTCCAGCTGACCTTCATTCATCTCCTCTTTAGAGCATATCTCCACCTCTCCAGGGTCTCCTCAACCCATTCCCTACTCTCACTACATATCACAATGTCATCTGCAAACATCATAGTCCACAGGGACTCCTGTCTGATCTCGTCTGTCAACCTGTCCATCACCACTGCAAATAAGAAAGGGCTCAGAGCTGATTCTTGATGTAATCCCACCTCCACCTTAAATGCAGCCATCACTCACACTGCAGATCTCACCGCTGTCACACTACCCTTGCACATATCCTGTACCACTCTTACATACTTCCCTGTCACTCCCGACTTCCTCATACAATACCACAACTCCTCTCTACAAAAAACTGTTACACATAAAATGGTGGGAATAATGACATAATGATGCTTTCTATATTATCCTTAAATGTAAATGGCCTCACAGATGCATACAAAAAGAAAGAGTAGTGAACTATAATAAAAACATAGAGTGCAAATATGTACTCTACATGAGACTCATTTGGAAAGAACTGAACATGTTAATTTGATAAAAAAAAAAAAAAAACAGTGCAAGAAACATCTCTGTGTGGAAGATTTTCAGTTCATATATTTCTAGTTAATCACTGTATAGTAATCAGATCAGACAATAGTAGTATAAGTAGCGAACGTAAACTCGTCAAGTCAAAACAAAACAAAAAGTAATAATAGAAAATATATAATTGTACAGCATTACTAAGTATTTGAAAGTAATCCAAGCAAGGCAGGCAGTCTGTTTCCAGTCGAAAATCCTTTATTAAGTACACAGACAAGCGATCCAAGTAAAATAAAAATAGAGTAATAATTTCCTCACAAGCTTTCTAAATATATATATATATACTTTTTATCAGGCATGGGAGTGGTTTATTGTGCTGTAAAACAAAGTGTTATTGGTACACATGTTAAATTCACATCCCTTCCCCCATCAGTGTGACATTCGAGCTGGTCCTGCTGTACTTAGTAGCTGTCATAATAATATATAACCCTTATGTACTTTAAATAAAATTATATAATGATGTGGTACAATTATATAATAGTTTGCTTGGAAAAAGCCAAACCTAAAGAGCTAGGATGAAAAGAAACAAAAAGCTGTTCAGACCTATGAAAAGCTTTAGTCTTATCCAAATAATATCTGAGTTGTGTATGCAAATCCAAGGTGTGCAGTGCCTTCTCACTAGCAGATTGTGTAAAATGAGAGAAAAAAGTGAGCAAATGAATAGACTGATTAAGAGACAACTTATTTACCACCTTGGGCATAAAATAAGGATTGGTTCAAAGGAACACACTGTCCTTATGGAAAATCAAAAAAAAAAAAGGAGTAACAGCCATGAGAGCTCAGACACCCATCTGGCAGAAGAAAGGGCCAAAACAAGAACAGTCTTCAAAGAACAATGCTGTAAGGAAGCTGAAACAACACATTCAAAAGGAGCCTGAGTCAATTTTTCTAAAACAAAATTAAGGTCCCAGGAAGGAGGACAGGCTTCCTGGGAGGCTTAACATGAAGGACTCTTTTAAGAAACTTTTTTGCTTCAAATCCAGAGGCTAAATCCAGTCTTAATTTGGATATCTTTCTGTATCCTACTCCCTGTCCACTAGAGATCTATCCAAGTTGCTCCCCAAGCTACATAATACAAAACGCAGACGATTCAACTCAACAAATGTAAAATAAATAAATGGGGAGTTAAAGGCAGACAAGTAGAACTAGCTGAAATGTGGGCTTTAACAGAAGAATATGCCAACCCAGCATTGAGCAATTCACACAAATAACAGAGAATAAAAGGAACTTCCATAGTAAGTGGATCCAGGTTATGAGAAAGACACCAACCAGAAAATCTCTTTCATTTGGATAAGTAGGATTTTCTAGTAGTGGGTTTCCTGGCTTCCAGCAGGACTTAAAACATGTTCTTAGGAAGAAAGGTGTCTGTAGGGGATCAAAACCTTATCACCCACACTGTCCGTTGAAGAGTGGACAGGAGGGGTTGGATGAGAGACCCCTTGTCTTGTGTGAGTAGATCCACCCTGTGAGGTAACTTGTGATGATTGCCCTTGGCAATACCCAGAAGAAGAGGAAACTAATGCTTTCTGGACCAAAAGGGAGGCACCAGCAAGATTTTAGGAGGAGTTTTGGAATGAGAGGAAGGGGAGGAAAGACATAAAGAAACATCCTCTTCCAAGAAAAAGAGAGTGCATCCACCTTCCAGGCTAGAGGGCATGGGACTCTGGCACAAAAAAGAGGAAGCTGTCTGTTAAGAAGGGAGGCAAATAGATCTTCTTGAGGAGTATCCCACTGGTGGACAATGTTCAGAAACACATCCCTGTGAAGCACCCACTGGTGGGATAGTGTTATGGATCTAGTCAGAGAATCTGCTACAATGTTCTGAGGGAATGTAAAATGCCTGAAGGGCTAGCCTGTATAGGAGATAAGACCTTGTCCCCCCTTACTTGTTGACATACCACATCACTGTGGTATTGTCTGTGAGAATCTTGAGGGATCCTTAACAAGTGAAAAACAGATTTGTAGGAATTCTTGACATTTACTAAAATTGATTAACAGAGCTGAATATGTTCAAAAATATGTTTTTATTACTATAGATGCAAAGGATCTCTATACAGTCATACCTCAGGATACAGGTATCACTGAATGACTTTGACTACAAATTGCTGAAGTATAAAAAGCTGCAGCTTGAAAATGCTTGAAAATTCAGTGTATTAAAATTAGCAAGTACTCAAAGGATTAAGAATCTGTCTATTTCCGACAGACCTGGAGAAAATTTCTTCCCTCCACCTTGAACTCCTGGCTCTATTTGATAAACAAGGATGTGAATTACTTGAATTATTGGTTAAACATACTTATTGAAAAGTTAGGTGTGGAGCTTAACTTTCTTGATAACCTTATAATGCAGGATATTTAATACAAGCAATATAAATGCTTTCTTGATAACCTTATAATGCAGGATATCTAATACAAGCAATACAAATGTGAACATGTAAGAATTTTCAAGTACTGACCAGCAACTAGAAGGCTTAAAAGCAATGAAACCAAGGAAACTGGAGAGAGATAGGATAGACTATGCCAGAGGTACTGCATACCCTAACCCCCCACCATTTCAGACTTAGGGTAAAGGTAGGAGCTGGCAACAAGTTGAACCGATCAACAATAACACTATTCATCAGAAAGAATGCATGATTAATGGTGGTAATGTTCAGGAATGCAATGAACGTGCTATCCCTTTATCTGATCCCACATAATTTCCACCCTTGAGTTGCTCAGAAAGGATGAGTATAGGAACCCTGATGATCAAAATCAAGAACAACATGATAACCACTGAAACAACCACCATTTTCGGATGCCCTCCAGGAGGAACCAATGTGATCGAACAACTGGTCCCAGTTCCACGAACTGAACCAACTGCAGCAGACATATCATGGGTGGAGGAACTAACAGAAGTGACTACTTCAGTGAACATGGCCCCTCAGCATACTTGTGCAATTATTCATAACCAGGGAGGTGACTTTAAAATTTACAATTTTTGCAATATGTCCTTCAACCAGGAATTATCAGATTTACTATCAAAAAGACTTACATTTGTTCCATCTAGGAGAACCAATGTGGCTAAAACATTGTTGTGTTTAAAAATGTATCGACGAAAACTAAATCTTAAAGTTATTTTTGATGCAAATAATGTCCCTACTGATGATTTCTGTATTTCAAGAACATTCAACTATTCAAAAAGGTATGTATACTAGATATCAGAATTTTGTTACTACAAAATAATAGGCATTGTGAATTTAACTTAAGTAAGCACAAAGTTGACATTGCTTTATTTAAAACAACAGAATATTAGAATCAGGAAACCAGATAAGGGGGGTGGGTTTATTATGACAGATGTGCATGAATACAAAAATAAATTGCTTGAAATTCTAAATACTGATACCTATGAACTTGTTTCAAAGAATCAATTGAATGGAGCATATAAAAGCATTGGAATGGAAATCAGGGACATGGTCATTGATATTCGCATAGACCTGGATACTTTCAACTATTTTAACATGACCCCTGCACTCATGCCAACTATCTTTGGGGTCCAAAAATACATAAAAACATTGATAACCCTCTGATGCATCCCATATGGGTGTAATTCAGTAACAGCAGCCTGTGCTAAATAACCTAAACAAAAAATTAAAAATTTCTCATCAAATGAAAAACTATTTGCAGGGATTCCTGACATTTCTTAGAGTTGATTAACAAAGTTGAATATGATCAAAAAGATGTTTTTATTACTGTAGATGTAAAGGATCTCTATACAGACATACCTCAGGAGGGTTCCTATTAGATGACTGAAGAGGCATTCTATCGAATGTGTCTTGGTCGAACTTAGAACAACGAAAAGGCAAAATAGCGAATTGGCTTTTAAGCAAATTATTTCCCAAGGAAAGAATTTGCTTGGCCGCTTCTGTTACTTTGCCATTTTCGGCAATGTAGTGTGATCTCGGAGTTGATATAGTTAAGTCGGGGGGGGGTTCAATTTTTTTTTTTTTTTTTTTTTTGGAACAGTGATTTTTTTCCCTTGGAAAAAAATCGCTGTTCTGAGCTTTCAAGATTGTAAGCTTTCACTTACATGGGGTCGATTATTCATCGTTCACTTTTTTAAGCGTTCGATGATATAATATAGACCCCCTCAGGATACAGGTGTCACATGGATTACTAAAGTTTTGTTTAAAAAGGGGTCCCCCAAGATGAGATTAACCTTTATGAGGAGTTGTTTCACCTCATTTTGGATAATAATTGCATTCTATTTGAGGCAACATATTATTTACAGAAGAGTGGGGTATCCATGGGGTAACATTGTGGCTCGATTTTTGCAAATTTAGTTATGGCCCATTGAAAGCATACATTTTTATTTGAAAATGATGTAAAAGCCTCCTTCCAGATTTATTTTTGTTACCTGCACAATATTTCTATCCTTTGGAAGGACAAGGTAGAGAACATTGAGTCCTTTATGCAATATATTAATTCTACAACCAACTTCTTATCTTTTACATATGAATGGCCATCATATAGGATAGCCTATCTGGATGTATTGCTGGAGAAAGACATATGGTTCAACAGATATACATCCGGAGCATTCAGAATAAATACCTACACTAATACCTTTCTTCATTAGACCAGCTCGTACCCATACCATCACAAAAGGTCAGTAGTAAAGGGGTAGCTAGTGAGGGCAACAAGGATGGTCACTTTAGATTCACAGTTTGAAGAAGAGTGTAATAATTTTTTGGGAATGTTTGGTAGGAGAGTATATCCCAAACCTCTTCTAAAGGAATCAATAAGAGGAGTATACAGTAAAAAAACAGTAGAACATTTTAAACCTGTTTTAAATACTTCATCTTTAGGGCTTACATCTCATTCACAATCTTGCAGTTTGAATAGAACACAATATAACTGCAGCCCAACTATTAGTTTTATTACATGGTTCAGCAGCAATTGTAAAACACAAGTGGATTTTGAACAAAAATTGGGTCATTATGTATAACATTCTAATTAAAAACAAAGTGGGTGAAAGACCCACTGTAGTATACCATATGGGCTTGAACTTTAAAACTACCTTAGAGAATATGACAAGCAATAATACTACCAATGCACATAATAACAACCTTAGCCCACTATGAACAAATGTGGGCATTGTCCATATTGTAAATATATTAATACTGGTGACTCTTTCAGCATTTGTGGTAAGGAGTATTGGATAAATGGTAGCTACAGCTGTGAATCCAAAGGAGTTGTGTATGTAGGATTATGCCAGTCCTGCCAATGTTTTAATATAGGCAAAATGGAACATAGATTACGGGACCGGATTTATGAACATGAATATGATATAAAAAGAATACATCTGAATAATGCATTAGCAAAACAAGTTCACATGTACCCTAACCACCATTTCAAATACTTATTTATAGAGAAGGTCAATACCAGCATGGGAGGGGTCCTTAGACATTGGTGTTAGAGGAAAAATAATTATTTTGGAAATTATTTTTTAATGCTTGCAACTGGCCAGGCTTGAATGACTATTGCCCGATCAGTTGCATTTTAAAGCATAAAGCTTTAACTAGATAAAGAACTATTACTATTATTTCTATATATGTTGGTGTATATGTTAACATCCTAATCAACATTTGTATTTTAATTTTTATTAATTTTTCTTCTTTTTGATGTATTTTTAATAAGTTCATTCATTTTTATTTAGTACATTTTAAGGTTTTACTGAATGAATATTTTTACATTTTTAGATTACTGTGTTTATACAGTTTGAATGGCACTTTAAATAGCATTTTGGCACTTTAACAAATGTAAATAGGAGGGTTTCGTGACTTCATCCTTTGCTCAGATGACTGCTTTGGGTCTTATTTAAAAACTGTTGTTTTGTTCGGTTTTATCTGAAGAAGTTCATTATTGTTACATGAACTAAAGCTCATATCAGTCTATTTATTTGTAGATAATAAAAATTCCTTCAAGAACCTTGTGGCTTCTCCTTCTGGCAGCTAACGTAGTTTATGTTTCACTAGCTTGCCTTTTGTCTCAGCTGCTTTGGTTTGTTCATTACATTGCTATGTCCATTACCTGGACTCTGCCTAAAAAGGGTGCTATAGTGGTAACAAACTTTAGTCAGTACGCAGAGGCCTAGGAATGTGGGGTTCAGGCCATCCTTTGCAAAGCAAGTAGGATTATTAAACATCTCATCTTATATTGACACATACTGGAATAACCTGGAATGACACTAACTGTTAACTCAGTTATTGGAATGCAATTATCTTTATTTGTTCCTAGGCATCACTCCTAAAGAAGGAAGGATTCCATTGAGGACCAGAGCCCTGCCTGCATTTGTGACATGCATGGATATTTCTGACATGTCTCTGCTTCTCCAGTTGCTCACCTCCACTTCAGCTATCACCATGTTGTAGTCATATTTGTTAGGTGAAAGAGTCTTAAAGGCCCTTGAGATATCAAAGATTCTGGCACTGGAAAGACAACTCACTATCACCTTCTCTTTGTCCAACCTAGTGGGAGGGGAATTGGTGTGCCTGACTACAGAGTAACAGATCTAAAACATTCTATTTACAGAATTATCTGATGTACTGGAGTTTGGTGACTGTTTATTAAAGTGTGCCTGGAGATAATATGGTGCTGGATTTTTGCTGACAGCTAGCCCTCCTTGATCTAGGAGACTTGTTAATGTTGGCACTTCATAACATCCTCACAAGCTAGTTTCATGCATCAAGCACTTTGTCTATAAAGTTAATCCATGACACTTCTGCCAACTAGACCAGTCCTTGTTTCTGAATTGTGACTGCTCTATTTCCTTTTCTGAAAGGTGTCATCCTTCCAATGTTGGTAATGAGTTCAGGCTTTTCTGAAAGGTGGCATCCTTCTAATGTTGGTAATGAGTTCAGAGCACCCAATGTTTGTATTGTGTTCTCCCTGTCTTTCTGCTTTTCATTATGCCACATTTCCTCAAAAGAATACATATTTCATTACTTTGCATTTTCTTATGTCACTCCTAACTTATATTTAAGACCACTTACTTTGCTTCATATAAAAGGCCTCACCCTTGTGTAGGATCTTTTAAAGGTAAGGTCTCAAAAACTGCCCATGACGATCCAGATATATTCTCATCAACTGCCATTGACAGTTACTTGTTTCCTGCAAGCAAGATTCCATTTTTTGTTTCAAGTGTGGCATTTCTGCATGGTGAGTTTTCATATTGCTTACTTCCTTTAAATCATTTGGAATGATTCCCCTCAAAAACAAGATTTCTTTCAATTTTGTTCTTGCAATATTTTGTTAAAACTGTGTACCTTTTGTTGAATTACAGGTCTGTTACTTTATACTTTTATTCACTGAAATAAAGCTATATTTTCCCTGTTCATTTTTTCAGCATTGTACAGATCCATTTTATTTTTATTATACCCTTTTCTAAATCATATCTGTCACAGACCTCATGTCATGTGTGAAAGATACAGAATATCTTCATCTAACTTATTTCACCAGCGGATGTCATTAAATTGAATACCATTATTAACTTGTTTTACAGAATGAAGAGGGTAGACTTTCAGAAATAATGAACACCACACTTTTCGTTATCGGATTCGCACATTTTGAATTCTATGAACATGTGAACTTTTAAACACGGTGCATTGTACTAGATCTGTTTAATTTCATGTCTATCACTGCAGTGTATTATTACAAGTCTAATTTCATGTCTACATAGAGAATGGCTTCCAACAGGGACTGAAATGGATACATTTGGGGATCAATCCACAATCTCATTTAATAAAGTAATAAATAAATGAAAAATAGATAAATAACTTAGTAGTATTCTGATCTTTAAAAACGATAAAGTAATATTGCAAGGACAGATGCTAGCGTTACTAATTTTTGTTGTATGTAGCTGATTAGGTAATGTTCTAAAAGGCAAGTAGGAGGCCAACGATAACATGTGATAAATGATAATAAATGGTAATAAGTTATGTTATTGCATAAACAATAAACACAGAATGGAAGGAAGGTGTGAATGAATGAATGAACAAATGAATGAATAAAGATAATCATGCAGGAATCAAGTAAAAGGAAGATGGTCATTGACCTGTATAGTTTCTATTTTCTTTCTTTAGCTGTGGACAACTTTGCCCAAGGTTTAACCATTTTAACAACAAGGCTGTAACTTGTAGATTAACCCAGACTAATATCAAACAGATAGATACACTTTTCAGCATAACTAAACCCATTACAAGTAAAGACGTAAAAGGTAATCTGATAAATAATTTTGAATTACTTAAAATTATTTGCTGTGTCCATTTCACATCTACTAAAGTTTCAGTTCAGAATTATGTAAAAATTAAAGTTTACATCTCTCATACAAACATATTGCTCCTGAAGTATTTTCATTTAGGGATATATAAGTACTGAAATTATTAAGCAGTCTCAGACAACTAGAATTATTTGTGTTGCAATATGATTCATCTTAATGATTCTATGGACATCAGTTATGGTGTTTGTTGTCTACACTATATTACTTTTTTTCTTTTAAGTCAAATAACAGCAAAAAAGTTCAGCAGGGGATAATCATTTTGAGTTTATTAGCAACATAGTACTTATATTTTCATTTTTATATAACTGTATTTATTTAATAACCAGATAAGTGATCAGGTCCTTAACAAACCTTTTGTAACCACAACCTTTATGTCAAGAACAATGATAAATGTAATTTAAAATGTAATTTATACAGATAATTTGGAGTAGCCAGTCATTCAGTTTGTTTTTAGTAGATGGGATGAAATTGGAGCATCAGTAGAAACTCATTCAACCATGAAAAGAGCATGCAGACTAGAATAAACAGTAACCAGTGGTCAGTACTGAACACTGGAGCTGTGCAGCAGAAACCTCAACCTCTGAATCTCCATGCTGTCATTGTTATTTCCCAAGGCTGAAATAATCATTAACCCGCTATCTGATGAGATTAGGAGCTTTGATTTCTGTTCATGGATTTTAACTTGTTTCTTTTGTTAAGACTATACTTATCAGTCTTACATCCTTACTTTTGATATTCTCTGCTTACACATTTGAATCTTTTCATCTTATTTCAGCTCACCCCATATTGATCTATAGACATCAAACATTTCTATGCTCAGTCTTGTATTGTTTTAAATACTATATGCTAATATTTGTACTTCTTTTTTACTTATATTCTGAATTGTTTTCAGGTTACATTGCTACAATTACAATATTCCCATTTGTAGTGCCTGCATTTAAAATCAGACTAAAGTATTTCCAATTCTTAATTTAGTCATATTCTAAACTGTGGTTTCCTGTGTCAATGTATAGCTATCTAAATGCATTTAAGTGGAAGTCTATCACATCTCTCAAAGAGAAAAAGAGTGTGCCATTTCTCCAGGATCAGCAAACTGGCTTGCTGCCTACCAGCTGACTGTCACTAGGGTTCTCAGGGTGAAGAGATTTCTCGGTGACAATGAAGGGGCCTTAGGGATCTTACATAGCCTGGTAATACCCAGCTGATGGTCTATCAATATTAATGGACCAATTGTGTGTGTGTGTGTATATATATATATATATATATATATATATATATATATATATATATATATATATATATATATATATATATATATACATACATATATATGTATGTATACACACACACACACACACACACACACACACACACACACACACATATATATATACACACACACACACACACACACACACACACACACACACACACACACACACACACACACATACATGCATGATTTAAATGCCGATTGCTAAATAGTTATACCTAGCAATTAAATACAAAATGAATTCACAGTACTGTCAAGCCTGTTTTATTGTACTTGCACAATGTGGCTCTAGTTTATTTTCAGTAATACATTTCTGAGTATTTTAAATCCACATTGGCTTTGTTTTGTAGAACATTGTTTTTTATGTTTTTACCAGTACTAAAGGAATATGGTAGTGACTAGACCGAGCTTATACCTTGCCATAAATTTGCACACTAAATGCTCTTGAACATGTGTATCAGTAATAGTTTATTGCTGACTGATGAAATAATGGTTATCAAACTATTAAAATTTCTACTTTATAACCTTACAGTTTTCAGTAATCTAACACTATGCAGTGAAACACTGATATGAGTTTACTTTTAAAATAATGTTAATTTCACTGTACATAAAAAGTTATTAAAGAAAGGGAATTTTCTGACTACTATAAAAATATATAATAATAAATGATGTAGAGTTGATAGCCAAGGATAACCCTGGCCCATATAATTGATGAAGTAAATTAGGTGTTAAAGTGAACATAGTTCTGCCATTCACTTTGTAAGTCAACAGAGGATGTCCATGAAAGCCCAACATGAATCAAAGTTTGATATTTGGATGAGTGCTCATATATTCATCCCAGGCCTGACTTGTTTAGCCTTCCTGGAGGCATGAGGTACTCTATGATGATGATGGCGATTGACAAGAAATTGTGGTTCATGGACTGACTGCCTTGTAGACTCCATGAATCTATAAAAAAACAAGTGATGTTAGCACTGTAAAAAGCTTTCTGCCTATGTCTATCACTAATAAAAGAAAGTGCTATAATATATATTTCTACATGTACCCATGTTCTGAATATGAGACAGAGATAAGAAGTTTGTTTTTCAAATTTAACAAACAGTAAATGTTATTAATACCCTTGGTTTTACTTACTGAGGCTGTTATGTTTTCAGCAACACTGAACTCACCACATGCAATGAATATCTGGAGAGTCAAGTTATGAAGTCACAACATAAAGAAATGTTTTATGTCCAGAACTGTAACCATTACTAAAGAAGTACAAATAGTTACCATTCAGCATAATGGCAGCTTTAGAGTAGTAGGATTCAGCAGAGTCTGAATCTCGGATAGACTTTGTAAATAATAATAGACACAATAAAAAATAATTGTATGTTTTGTAAACCATGTGCAACATTCAAGCTACACTTACACTGGCAGCAGTATTTCTGTTCATCCATTTATGAGCTTTCATGAGGCTAATCAATTCTATGTATATTACTTGATTTGTCAAAATATTTACAGAGATATGAAAATTCTAACAGTGTGCACAATTAGTAAATTAACAACAGTTAATATTTCTACAGCCATGCTAGACAGAAGATGTGTATCAATTCAGCTCTATTCTTCATTATGTAACATTTACTATGCAACATTTCATTAGCCTGTGAGTGACACACTTTTGTTATTATTAATATAAAAACAAAGACACATTATCACAGTATTCCATGCCTAGAGACATCACTAAGATAATCCTAGACAAGCACCTGGTGACAACAATAGGTTTTAAGGAGTAAAATGAAGGGCGTTTCTAATTTTTTATAAGTTCATATTAGTACTGTTAAGTTTATGACTTGCAGAGAATATCCCAACAGTCATACTTCAAACATGCAGCTTGAAGGATGAATTAGTTGTATCCTTAGATCAAATAGTCAGTGTTCAAAATGTGAGTAAAACTAAATGCATTTGTGAATATTACATCAAGTAGAACTTTGAGAAATGTGATCATTGTTCTAAAATTTCAGATGTTGTTTTCCAGTGTTAAGGCCATATGGCCATCTAATAATGTTGGATACACTATGCCACCAGCCCACAAATCTAGTTATCTATTAAAGGATTCCAAGCTCTTAGCATCTCTAATACGGAGTGGAAATCTATTCCATATTACCAATCTTGAGTTAAATAATAGTGATGGAATTATGCCCTCATAGTACCTAAATCTAACTTCATAGCCTGATATCTCTCTGTTAAAATACAACTGCAAATGTTTATGTTCAACATAGCTTGTAACTTAGGGTCCTAAAAGACTTTATAGAGAAATGCTAATTACCATGGATATAATCATAATGAGTAATAAATCAGCTGAGGTATTTGCATATATTATTGCTAACTATAATTTCTGTGAATTAAAATCTTCTTGGGGAATTTTCTTTGTACTATCTGAAAGTAATTCTACTGAACTACATTGTATATACAAAAATAATATTGTACTCCAAGACTGGCCTAATATATGCTTTATTTATTAAAGTAAGACACAGCTCACTTATTTTGCTAAGACTTTTAAACATATATCCCATTGGATGCACAGTTTTATTACTTATCAGTTGAGCATGTGAGTCAACGGAAAGGTTAGCAACCATATTTATTCCCAGGTCTTTATATTGTATTACCTCCTTTAGTAGATACTCTACTAGGTACACAGGCAAATAAATTTTAGCCTTTCCAAATTGCATTATGTTACATTTTTAAAAAAACTAAAATACATACCTATGTCGTGTGCCCATTCAATGATCTATCTCATATAAGAATTTAGATGTTCAACATTAGATTAATTTTTGTGCAATGAACCCAGTCTTACTATCAGCTGCATGCTTATTTATCCAATATGTTTTAGATCTAGGCATGGAGGCAGGTACAATATTAACTAATGATGGTCCTGGAACCAGGCCTTGTGGGACTCCAAGATGGATAGGAAAAGCTAAAGTGGTTAACAGGTTATTGTAAATACAAGTGGGATATACAGGGAATGCCCTGCACACAACATTCCTAATGGAGTTTTAAATGTTTTCTAGCAGCAGAAGCATTGGTTTCCATTGGTGTCATTTGAAAAGAAAGGCATTACCACAAAGAACGATGAACAGAGCTTACATAATATTTGTGGAAAATATTATGATTGTGGACTGCTTTTTATTATTTTGTGGTGTGGTATAATTGTTTATTGAGTCAAAATGTTTTGTTTTCTAGGTTCAGAATGGAATAGCACTTTATGCTACATGGACAACTATAGCCAGTTTGCTCAATTTTGTGATTGTTTTGATATATTGTGGAAATGTCTCCCACGACACTGCTTGCATCGCAGTTTTGTCCATCCTTCTTTTTCTTATCATTTTATGGTATGTAAATTCTGAATATAATTCATAAAGATATCAGAGGCATATTTTGTAATTAACACAAATAAATAACTGTTTAACTAAGGTATGTTTAGAGAGAAGCAAACATATGCATTGCATTCTTTGAATATTGTGAAGATACTGAAGTATGGGTCAATGATGTTGTTATTAATCTTTTTGCAAAATGTTTCATTTGTCATTCCCTTCATAATAGTATCTGGCCTCCTTATTTCTCTATGTGTATGGGTCATGTACCACCTTATTGGTTAATGTTTTTTTTATCTAAGTCTCATTCCTATACAACTACTTAATTTCAATTGTTTAACAAATTCTGGTTGATTCTCAATATGTCTAACCTTAGCTATATTGTGGTTTCTACAACTGGCACTGTTTTCCTTGTTTGATTTGTTTCATTTCCTGATACTTGATTCTTTCTAAAGCCTGGTTCATTTCCTGGTGTTTAGCATAATGCTAGACCCATAGTTAAGGACAGAGAATCCATATCAGAGGCTTTAGGCATTGCCTTCTTTTGATAATATGCAGGATTGGAAGTACATATCCTAGGAGTGAAGGACTTGAAGTACAAGTGTATTAATAGAATAAAGTAGCAGTGATTTTTCTTCTCATGTTGACGAATTAAGTTTGTGACGTGATTTCTTGTTTCTTTGTTGTGTGGGTACAGAATCATTAGAAGGGAAGCATATTGCTTAGCTTATGAGTATCACTATTATATGATCTCTTACCATACATTCTAGCAGATAAAAAGAAAGCCATGAACTTTTTTCTTGCAAGTAATATTTTTTTCTAAAAACATCAGCATCCTTTCAATTAGTGATAAAACTCGGTATCCTCCTAGATCAGAAATAGACTAGTTTATGTCCTCATGAGTGGGTCCGAGGTAAAAAGAATCAAAGCAAACCAAGGACAGGTATGAAACTTAAAACAATACTTCGAGAGAGTAACAGCAGTTGAAATATATGAAGAGACATTATGCATAGTATCCCCCCCCCCAAATTAAGCTTCTTCTGCTCATAATATATATATGTAGGTTCATAGGTTATAGGTTCATAGGTTAGTACTAGGCTAACTGCCCTTATGGGCCATTTTAAGCCTAGCCAATTACCCCATGTCAGAATCAAACCCTGCACCTTGTGTTTCTAAAGTAAGCACCTTAACCATTACTCCAACCTCCCACCCAGGAGTTATTGCTGCAGTTTTTCTCAGGATTTCCTTGGATTTTCACCTTTTATGTAGGAGAAGCAGCTCAGGATAACAATCCATCTAATCTGGGGTGGTGTTCATGCATATTAATAGTGATTCTTTTGCTTCACTTTTACTATTGTACTTGTCATGTTTCCTGCAACATATATGATGCAGTTCATTCAAATTTGCACTTTATGTTGCATGCACTTGTGTTATTCTGTCACTGAAACCTTTATCTGTATTCCAGTTATTGGTCTGCTTGATACAATTTATGTTAGGCTTTAACCATGCTGTTTACTTTTAGGTATGACATGAAGAGACACACAAATGCACAGTAGCGTTTCCTAATGTATTTGCTTGGTGATGTCCAAACGTGAAACAGAATGTGAATGCAAAATTAGTGACAAAAGCATTTCCCTATTTGTGAGAAGCTCATGGAATGCTTACTGACAAAACAAATATTTCATAACAGAAGTAAAAAGTCAAGTAGCTATCCCACTGAGACTGAATATTAAAAACTCTGTAATATAAACGCAAGCAGTTTTTGAAAAAAAACAGGAGAAAGAAAAGTTTTCATTCAGCTTAAGATTCCCAAGATAGCACTGACGTGACAAGGCAGCAGATAATGTATACATTCATATAGAAAGTAAAAAATGATCAGCCAACACAGTTAAAAATAAAACCAGTTTTATGTTTAGCTGTATTGGCTGGTCGTTTTCTACTCTCTACATATTTTGCTTGTGATGAACCTGCCTTTATCCATGTTGCTGTTGCCTTTATCACAATGTATACATTCATTTTGTGAAAACTGTGATTATATAAAGTTGGAGTCTGACTGAAGACTAAGGCTAAATATGCTATTAAATGGGTTTACTGTGCATCTCTGTCAATATATTTTAAATTATTCATTCCATTTTTCAAAAATACTGTCTAAAAAATTTTAAATATAAAAAGTCTTAGACCTTGTTGAATCTACAATTGGTCTAAATGGGTTCTCCAGATACTTATGACTCTTGGGCATCCCAAAAATGCCAGCTATTACAGGTCTCTCATTCAACATATAATCATATTCATTTTTAGATATCTGGCCTTGCATTAGCATATCCTCTAATAATATATGTTATAACATATTTTTAGATAGTATTTTGAAAAGATGAATGAATTTTGAAATGTATTTGAAAAGATTCCTGGCATTTTTAAGTATGATAAATGAGGTAGATTTTCTAGCAGAAGGGATTTTGGTAACTATTGATATACAAAATTTATATTCAGTAATCGCACATGATATGGGTCTGCAATGGTTTGAATAACATTTGTTCAGATGGGCTGAATTACATCCAGACAAAATTAATGCTATCACAGTGTTTATGGAAGTACTATTAAAATTAATTTCATTTACTTCAAAGGCCAATTCTTTAAACAAAGAAGTGGGTTAGCTATGGGAGCAGCATGCAACCCAATGTTTGCTAATTACATAATGGCAAACTGGGAATTCCAGTATATAGTCAATAGTGAATTTACTAAATCCTGGCTGCTTTATATAAGATTTTTTATGATATATTTATTTTGTTGGTCGATTCCGTTAGCAAGTTACAAAACTTTTTTGTATATTAACGATACAGTAGAATATTTAAAATGTACACATAATTATGACAATGAAAAACATAGCATATTTAGACACTGAGCTGATGAAAGATGTTGAGAATCAGAAATTTTATTTGAATATCCATAGAAAACCCACGTTTTCATACTGTTATTTGCGTTTTAACAGCTGGCATCCTAAACATTTGAAGAAGGTGGTTGTCAAAAGACAACTAGACCGGTTAGCCAGAATGATTTCAGAGTTGGGGGTTTTGTATAAGCAATGTGACAGATTAGTGGATATGTTCTGTAGGAGAGGCTACCCTAAAAGTTTTGTGTAGAAACTGGGGATGACGTGGTAACTAAGAAACCAACAAGACCTATTTACCTATATTGGGTAAAAGTAGGACAGATACAAGTGACACTTTGGGGTACCTTAACAGGGAAGCAGTGTCTGAGGGTAATAAACATGTTATCACTGCCAACATATACCCTTTATAGCAGAGAAAGTGCTGACTGTATATATAAAAATTGGGGAATCTTTACTTCTGACAGAACTATCATGGCAAAAATAGGTGAGAGACCCTGTAATATATACAAGAAAGATAACACATTCAGAACTTATTTAGAACAGAATAACTGTAAGATTGTTGGCAACAAGAAGTGTTTATGGGGGATCTTTGCGTGAGTGCTGCTCCCAATGCTCAAGTAGTATTATAGGTGATAGTTTTTGTACTAGATGTGAAACTTTCAAGAGTAATGGTCATTTTTCTTGTAATTCAAAACAGGCTGTTTACCTAACAAATGCCATTTTTGTTTGGAGTTCTATATAGGGAAGACTTCTAGGAATATAATAGAACGTTTATAGGAGCATTTGTTAGCTATAAAGAAGGGGCAAGTTACAAACGCTTTGTTTAAACATGTCAATATTTTTAGCACACATTTCTTTGTGATAGAACAAGTAAAAAAGTGACCCCAAGGAATAAATAGTAAAAAATGTGAATTGAAATGGTAACTTAGATTGAATGCCATAAGTTATCCTGGGTTAAATGATACTTGTTCCATCAACTCTATTTTGAAATTGAAATAGTATAATGCTTGTTGAATTTTAATTGATTTAATTGGCTATTTGTATTCTGTAGATGATATCATATGACTTTTTAATCCAAGTGTATTTAAACATTTTTTAAATGTGAATGGTGAGTTCTGATGAAGTTCCACAAAGTATAAGGAATGAAAGCGCTTAACTAATCATAATAAAGTTTCTTGCATTTTAGCCATTGTCACTTGTGCTCCTCAGTAATTTATTAATTTATAAGTTATGGGAGGTAGCATACCAGAAGTAAGGTATAGACTAAAAGCAGGGATCAGTGGATAGGCCATGAAAGGGACTACCAGTATAAGGAACAAAAGATGCAAGTCATCAAACGATTTTGGCAAAGAGTTCTGGCAGAGAAATGGCAGTAGGTACATTTTTGTTAATGCATAGGCTGCTTCTGCTTACTGCTTTACAGAATTTTTGGAAGTACCCAGACAATAATATTTATGACCTTCTTAGTTAGAGTTTTCTCCTTTGTTGGCTAAAGTCCTGGATTTTCTGTGGAATACTGACATTGTTTGGTGTTTCTATTGCTTTCCAGAATTATCTCTACTGTTAAGCATAGTATTAAGTGGACAGGAGATAAAGACACATATACTTGCCTTTTACTATTGTTAACATTTTTGGAAAATATCTGGCATTTTTGCTAAAATGTTTAGTAATGGCTCAGAGGCTGTTGATGAATCCTTTTTCTTCATACCAGTATTCTAGCCAACAGCAACCAGTTCACCTTAAAGATATTTTTCTTTCATAGCAGACCTCTTACTTTCTGTAACATAACCTGGTCTTGAGTATTGTCATTTGAATAAGAATGTTACAGGAGGGTAGTCACCTATTATATTTGTATAAATCATACTCACTGTATATATTTCTGGAGTATAAGTAATCATCGCATCAATCAGGGTATGATTACTGTTTTTTATATTACACATTCTGGCTTCATTAATAATTTGTTTTAGGTTACAAACTGGTTTGACCTGTAAATTCATTCTTATTTAGTTCAGTTCAAATTATTTTAAAACTCCTAAGCAGAATGCATTTCTTCCTTAAGTATTCTATAAAATGTAATTTTTATTTGAGCAGTCTAAGTAATGTAACTAGTATCATTTTCCAAATATTATTAATGTAGGTGAAGTAGGACTGTAAATCAATGATATTATAAGCCGCACAACTTGAGCTCAGTAACTAGCAATTTGGATGCAATATTCTCTTGATCTTAGCTTTGTTTTAGCTAGGTACAGTTATTGCATCATTATAGAGGAGTGCTACTCCTCCAGTTTTTAGATTGTATCTATTGCTATTACATATTTTGCTGTAATTAATAAAATCAATGGTTTATTAAAAGCCTGTCTGTACTCATCTAATTTATTATTTATGTATTTGCTTCTGTTTATCAGGAAAGTTGAGATGGGTCATGCAAGAGCACTTTTCAGTGGAGGCCTGGGGAGAAAACTTCCATTTCACAAAATAAAAAATATTTATAGAAAGAAACATGAACAGTAATGCTATGCAAAGGCCCTTCCACAATGGAGAAAACAACTAAATAATTGAATGAAAGCATTAACGTAAAAGACTGGTAGAAAAATGCAAGTTAATTTTACAACTATTAAAAGACTATAGATGCAAACATTTCTAGTAACAGAGTAAACCTTTTTAGGAATATGGTACATATTGAAGTTGTTAAAAGATATAATTGTCTTTATTTAGTGTGGATATGAAAACTGAGTACAGTGAGTGACAGACTGAGAGAGAGGACACGGAGATACTGTGAATATTATTGTGGTGAAAAAAATAGTAGCAAGCTATAAGCATTGTAAATGTGAAGTAAAGTAAGTTAGAGAATCCTGAGTATATTACTATGGCAAAGGAACTTAACAGGGAGATGGCAACATGAATGACAAATTGGAGGAAGTTTCCGTTTAGTAAAACTATAAGTGTGACACAATGTAGAAATGCTATCATTTAAGTTAGAGACCTAGAGTATATCATGATATAAAAGAGACCTAGAAGAAAGATGGAAATCAGAGTGTCACTGTGGTAGTTTCAGCTAAGTAAAGTAATTCTTAAGAGAGATAGCAGGCTAGATGGGGAATCAGACTATGGTGATGAGATGAACAGTGGAGGAAATTTAATACTGTTTACTGGGCTGACAGTGTAGGATGTGTTAGAGCAGCTGCACACCCTACAATTAAGTAGAGCCTATTTTAGTGTATATCTAAAAGTATGATAGTTGTGAGTTGTTGAGGGGAGTTATTCCAGATATGGACTACAAAACTGGAGTAGTGAGAAGCCCTGTACGAATTAATGACTTTTGAGATGCAGGCCAGGGGAATGTTTTTTGATCCTACACACCATGGATATTTCTAAGACTGAAAGGCTGAAATAGTATTTTGTGGGTCAGTTTTAGATGATTGATTGTGAGAAGGTTGGGGTACTCCATCCATGATATGTTTTAAAGTAAAATATAGTTACGGGTTTGGTTGGAGAGAATATTTGTGAGTTTGGCTATTTTATGGTAACACTGGTTGAGATTGTCCTCTAGGGTGGAGTGAAGGTAAGTGAGGATAGAGGATGCCTGGATACATACTGAAGGCCAGGTAAGAGATAAAAAGTAGCTGTGGTTTTGCAATCTTGTTCAGAGAGATAGCATCTGGCTTTATACAAGATTTCCAGTTTTTGGCGAGTTCTTCATGGAGCATTGAATGTGGATATCAAATAAAAAAAATATCTTCAATAATAACCACAAATAACGAAGTGATTGAGATAAAGCCAGATGTGGAAAACTGTCAAACTATCTTTACTCCACTTAAATGATTTAGGTGTGAAAAGCATTAGTTTTATTTACTTATTTATGTTTTTTAGGCTTAATCAACAGTTGAGAATTGGCCTGCAATTTCTCAATGTTGGTAAAAGATAGCTGTGTGAAGTTCGATAACTTAGGGATACTGAACAGATCAGAGGTGAGTCATGTGCATGTTGCATAAGGGTGGATTAACCAGAGACTGAAGCCAGGTTATTAATGAATAGGTTAAAAAGTTGAAGCCCAAGGATGGAGCTTTGTGGAGCACCAAAGGTGAGTGGCAGGAAGGAAGGGGGAGCTTAGTTTCATTTAATTGCTTGATGTCTGTAATTCAGATAACTTTTAAGCCACCTAACAGAATGGAAAAAGTCTACTAGATTGCAATATGACACTATGTTGAATATCTTTGACAAGTCTAAAAATATTGAGGATACTTGAGAGAATTTTATGATTTTTTTTTACTGGGAAATTAGTTTGGGCATGTTACTTGGTAAAGTTCTACTTGCATGTCTGTTTGATTAAGTATGTGAGGAAGCTTGTGGGTCAATTAGAGTTAAAATAGCAGACCTTGAATATAGGTAAATGTAATCTGATTTTAATAGTTTCAGGATTTTGGTGAACCAATTGTAGATTGCTTTATTAAGCTATTCTTTGGTGACGATTAATGAACAAAATGGACACTGAGGTATTGTATCACTTCTTGTAAAGCCAAAGTAATTGTTGTGAATATTGTTTTCACCATAAATAAAGTGAGATGGTAACTTGCCTTGTGTCAGTTTTTCAGTGGGAAATTGTTGACTGTCTTGATTTTGCTTAAGTGCTATGTTGTCAGCAATTAGGATGATGGTTAGTAATAAGCACTTCCTAAAACATAGCCATTTAATTTACTAAATGTTCTTGTTGCAATAATTTAAAGTAAGACTTGCATTTCTACTGCTGACTGTGCAAAAATATGGCAATGCAATACAGTACAGTCATTATTAAATGTAATTATTTAAAATTTAGAAACTGTTTGGTTTCCATCTGAACTGTTTATATGATCTTCACAGGTGTCTAAAAATCAGACTGGAAAAACTAAATCCTGCTTAAAAAAGTTTTGGCTAAATCACTGCAACATTCTCCAGACTCTGTGGAAGTCATAGGATCATAGGAGATTACTAGGCTAATGGCCCTGGGGCCCTTACAAGCTTAGCCAAGAGTTTATCCCCAAAAAAAAGAAACCTCAGTCAGCACCTGTCACCCCTGTCAATGAGGAACAAAGGTGGAACCCCTGGGACAAATTTATGGTTTCCCCTTCTAGTCATCAAGGTTGCATTTGAAGAAGATCAGTGAGGTACTCTGTTTGACATGTATGGTAAGTCTATTCCAGAGACGGGGCATCCACTGGGACACAAATCTGTCTCTCCTTAAGGTTTTGTTGATGTTGATATTAGATTTAGGCCTCTTGAGCGGGTAATGTGCTAGGAGTTAGAGTTACAGATATGGAACATCTCCAGTAGGGCAGGGTCTGACATTGCCTTGTAAACAAGACACGTATTACCTCTGAGCAATCTGTGTGATACAGAGCAGAGTGATAGTGATTTAAGCCTGTTCACATGGGACAGGTGTTGGAGGCCATGGATTCTCTTTGTGAGATATTTCTGTGGCCTTTCCAGTTGGTGCAGATGTTTGGAGAGGTACATACCAAACAAGGCATTATACTCAATTATATGTCTACTAAGAGAGGAATACAGAGAGGTAATAACCTCCTTTTTTCTGGATGCAATCCCTTTACTTATGAGATGAACCAAGTAAAAGGCTTGTCTGACGGCCGGCATCACATGATGGTCGAATGTGAGATTGTTGTCAAACTGAGTACCCAGGTCTCTCACCACAGGTTGTGTGCTTAGGGGGTTGTCATTGATGTGGTAATCAGTAGGGACCATGTTTTTGCCGAATGGTATGATAATACATTTTTTTTGCATTTAACTTAAGGCCATGACTTTGGCACCAGTCATTTGTAGCTGTGAGACCCTCTTACAGTGTGTTAACATCAATTGGGGAGTCAATGACAGCACCCAACTTACAGTCATCTGTAAACGTGGTCAGTCACAGGCCCTTTGTCTTTGCCTGGACCTCTGAAAAGTATATGCCAAACAGTAGGGGTCCCAGAAGAGATCCCTGGGGAACACCACTAGTGACAGGTCTGCTGCTGGAGGTGGCAGCACCTATTTTGACCTTGTGGTCCTATCTCTGAGCTAGTTGGCCATCCATCTGACTAGCTAGGGATTGACACTAAGTTGTGTTAGCTTTTTGATGATGCCGGAGTGGGGGATTGTGTCAAAGGCCTTGGCCAGATCAAGGTTAGCTGTATGTAATGCCTTTCCCACATCAAGGGCCTTGGTGACAGTCTCAAAGAAGTCAACTAGGTTGAATAGGGAAGATCTGCCTCTGACTAATCCAAATTGGCTGGATCGAGTGCTTGTAGATTGCCTATGTCCTTGTTTATGAGATTCATAATAATACGCTCCATGACTTTACAGATCAGACTTGTCAAGCTGATTGGGCGTTAGTTCCCCAGGTCAGTAGTGGCACTACCTTTGTGCAAAGGGATGACAATGGCAGTTCTCCACTCTTCTGGAATGAAGCCTGTAGTTAGGCTGTGGCTGAATAGGGTGCACAATGGCAAAGCTAGTTCTTGCTGTGATACTATCAGGTCCCATGGAAGGTATGTTCTTTGCCTTGGATAGGGCCTTAAACACTTGATCTACAGAGATACGAGGTGTGGGACAAGTATTGGGGATGTCAACTGGGCCTTTGGGGGGAAATAAGGGAGTGAAGTTTGCACCGAACCTATCAGCCAGCAGGTTGGCTAAGGCAACAGAATCAGTGAAAGTGGTGCCATTAAGTACTAGTTCGGAACAAACTTGGGCTTTGCCATGGAGGTTCCTAATGTAACTGAAGAAGGACTTGCGGTTTCCCTTCAATTCATAATTGGCTTTGGAGGTTTTCACTAGTGATCTAATTTGCTTGTTGAGGCAGAGGAGGGAGTTTTCCAATTTGGAATTTATTTCTTTTTACCCTTGGACAACAGTTTCTTCCTTTTGTTGTAAAGCCTGTTGATAGAAGATGTCCACCAGACAGGTTTGTTTTCCCTTGAGGAGCAGCTTTAGTTCTGTTGGGTATAGCTGAGCCCATGCAGTTGTACAGGTGCTTGTATACTGCACTGGTGTACTGTTCAGCGTAGTTGTCTGCATCCTTTGAGGGGTCGGTGGTGTGAAGCTACTGATACCCTCCCTTAGGAGGTTGTAGTCACCTTCTGAGATGTTTTTTAGCCTGGTTATGGCTGGGGAGGGATTGGGTCGGAAAGAAACTTCAAATGAGACAGACCGATGATCTGATCAGTGAAGAACATGCTCTGGGAGTGGTGCAGCAGTCACCCATGTTGGTGAGACCCAAGTCCAATATGTTATCTCCCCTTGTGTCCCATATGAATGACTGGCTTTACCTCTCCGTAAATGATTTCAAACCAAAAGATTAATGGGCAGCATCAATGCTTTAGCCAATTATTTATCCAGACAAATATTTCTAGCCTAAAATAAGCTGTTACACAGAGCAAGAAACATTTTGTTTCATTTAGTTTTTGTAGTTTTGAGATAAGTTTGCAGCTACATAAATCAGATTTACAGATCAGATTTCTTTTGGATTACACTCAGCAATTAAGTCAAAGGCTTACTTTGCTAAATGAACAAGATCATTGTGGTTGCAGGAATAATATATGACTATTTGGTTAACCAGAGGGTAGTACAGGCAAAGAAAGGATAGGCTTCCTCTGAATCCCTACAGCGCTGTAATTAGACCAAGATAAAAAAAAAACTGCACTGATAGGACTCATTGCTGTCTTGATCCAAAACCATGAGCTGCTATAATATCTGTAAAGAATTTCTTAGCCTTTTTTGACAGTCAGTCTTATGAGATGCCTTGTCATTGTCTCATTTTATACTGCGTGGGCCAAAGAATAAAAATGAATAAGGAGTACTCCAATGCAGTTAAAGAGATGAGGAGGCAGGGCTGGTCTGTTATTGCCATTTTTTAACACAGACATTCAATATAGCTGCTTTATATCTATATAACTTGACAGTATTTTTGTGGGGTGTCCTTCAATATTTATATGCTTGGAAGAATCAGTGGAAGGCCTGGATACCAGGTGTTATTATAGCAATAACCCACGCCTGGGTGTGAGTAATGCTGGATTTACCCACGGTTTGTGTGGTTTGGTCATGAGGGCGAAGCCCGAGTGACCAAACAAAGCCAACCGTGGGTAAATCCAGCATTACCCACACCCAGAAGTGGGTTATTGCTATTATACAATGACATTATTTAAGAAAAAAAATAATTAATTTTCTTAAATAATGGCATTGTATAATGCCTCCTTGCTGCCCTTCTGCAGCTATCTGGTATTCTGAGGCAGTTCTGATGTACTGCGCATGCATATGCCTATGCAGTACATCAGAGCTGTGGGCAAAAGCAACGGAGAAAGCAAGATCTCCATTGCTTTTTACAAACTGTTTCACTATGTTAAATGGGTTTAACATAGCGAGACAGCTTTAAAAAAAGCAACGGAGCTGTTGCTTTTTTTAAAGCTGTCTCGCTATGTTAAACTCATTTAACATAGCAAAACAGTTTGTAAAAAGAAACTGTTTCACTATGTTAAATGGGTTTAACATAGCGAAACAGTTTGTAAAAAGCAACGGAGAAAGCAAGATCTCCGTTGCTTTTTACAAACTGTTTCACTATATTAAATGAGTTTAACATAGCGAGACAGCATTAAAAAGCTTTTTTTTTTTTGTTCCGCTCGCCATGTTCTCATTTAATAACATAGCGAGACAGTGTGAAGCAACGGAGATCTTGCGTTCTCCGTTGCTGTAAAAAAAAAAAGAGTTATAGTAATGGAAAAAGTCCAGGCAACCGGACCTTTTTCCATTACTATAACTCTGATTTACAACGTGCACGCTGACCAATCAGCGTGCACGTTTTTTGAATATTAATGGGGGTCGTTGTATAATAGATACCAACTAGAGGAAAATGGAAAACTCAGCAAGATGAAATGGACCACCAAACCATCACATACTATTCTAACTCTCTGGATGCTGCTGGTGAGGGTGTAATATTAAAGGGCCATCTTTTGGAAATGCTGATTGATGAGCATGATGTTTCACCCCATGGTTTGCTGATTTGCTTGCTCTCCAACTAGCTATGGCTAGATTACTGCTGGACTAGATTTATGTCTTTTTATTCTGTGATAGATTACTGTCCTTTATTGCAGCCTTTGGTGTCAAAACATGCAGCAGTAGCTATCTCTTGCAGATGTTTATGGGTGCTGCAAAATCTCTGTATTTTTACCAAATATCTGAAATGTGCTTCAGTTTAAAGGACAACTTAAAAGCATGTGAACCGTTTACAGGGTATGCTTTTACCTTAAACAACTGAATTATTTTGTAAGTCTAACCTCTAGCATAGACTTAATAGCACAGTTATGGGGGGCTGTGGCTAGATGGGGAGCTGAGTTGGATTTTTACCATATTTTACCACAACCATTAAATGCTTGAAGTTTGCCCCTATTGTTATGAGCTCGTCACACTTTTTTTGCCTCAAGATTTGGAACAAGGCAAACTGAAATATGGGTGTTGCTTGCTACGGAACACATTTTGCCTCCTTCCGTCATTTTATTGTACCCCCACTCATGTTTAGAAAAGTATAATTGCCAGTGGTTTATTCAGACTTTGGCTGACAGCCGCACATTTTCCGTGGCTGGTTTTGAAAACATCCCATATTCAGTGTGTGCCCCCTTTATGCCTCTTTACTTCACTAGTTCCTTTGCTGCCCACTGAAGCATTCGAACCGCAGCACTTGTGGTTGATGTGCTCACGAGATGCAGAATCAAAGGCTACACCCTTGGCTCTCTCATACTAATAAATAGATACATTACAGTTTACAAATACCCCTGCTTCTGTCTAAGTGCACAACAGTTTTATAATAGGCTGCTTGGGCTTCAGAAGCTTAGGCAAATAGTTAATAGGGGCACAACCTTTATATATGCGGTCAGGATTTTTAAGAATGATGCAGAATTGATGGTCTTTGTATATTAGCTTATCAGTCAACATTGATACAGGTAATAGATAACAGAGGATGTCTAATTTGTGATATGCTAAGTAGGACACCAGCCACATACTGTGTGGGACTTTTTCTTGTTATACTGAAGGCATACTCTTTGGTCTCCAATTTCTGGTTGAATGGATGAAACAAATCACTATACTTTATATCACTGTATGAGAAATAAGATTAAAATCATGCTTTCTAAAGCTTATTCAAACCAACAAAATGGGCATTGTTCAGGAGGAAACAGGCAATGCGCAACATTTTGAGGGTTGCCCAATTAACAGATAAAAATATGCCAAGTTGGAGAAAACTGTCATTAGGCCGTAAGAATACATTTAACCTGGTGAACTAACCCCACTTATTGCGGGTGCCTAGGAAATGCAGTCTCCCAGGCCTACTCCTTATTAGATAATTGGCTTACAATCAGCTAAGATGTTGGGACACTATTTATCACTTAGATTTTTTTTTTAAAAAAGTTGTAAAGTCAGCAGGGTTGTCCCTGTCTCCCTCATAATCTGTCTCAGCACTATAAGCCCTTATCAGTGCACTGAGAGTTACCTTCAGGTGACTCAGGTAACTGCGACGATTATAAACCAATAGGAGAAATACTTCCAACTGCAGAAAATGTTGTTAATATATTACAAAGAAAAAGAAACTTGCTACTGTTCCTAAAATATGGCAAGTGCTGCAGGAGTTAGGAGAGATGTCTGCTTATAAAATTAAAATATCTAATCTGCTTATTGTAACCCAGACCATACATCTCCCTCCCTTCAAATTATAATCTAAAAGGAAAGGGAGAATGTGAAATTTTAAATTCCTTGGAATTCAACTGTCACTGGAAGTCCCAAGAACATGTGATGTCAATGTACAGATCGTCCAGGATATCATAGAACCCAAGGTTAGAAACACGAGACCTACGCCTCTAAACGGAATAAAGGATAATGCAAGTTACAATAATTATATATCCCAAAATATCAAATATCCTACAAGATTTAATGTATTGAACAAAGTGATATTATATTCTATCATCCATTGATATTCTTATTGCTAACTATAAATTAAATAATCACAATCAACCTAGCCAGTGTAGCAATTGATATCCCACCTGGAAACAACATCCCTACCCTCGAACACTTTCTCTCCTGGGCATCAGAAAACATCTCTTATGAGACTATCGTCCTAGGTGATGTCAGTATTAACTGGAACTTCCTTAATTCCTTCTCTACCTGCTCTACCAATACAAGCATCAATCCCTTTGGATTCTCTCACCTCATCACCTCTCCCACCCATATCAATAAACATACAAATAACAGCACTACCCTTGACTGGATCCTCATCTCTAACCCAAATCTATATCACAATGGTATCACAATACCACCACTCTACCTGACTCCCTGAGTGACCATCTCCCTACCCACGTGTTACGACAATCACCTCATCTGCTAAAACCTCACCATTACAAAGACTGCCATAATCTCTCTAATTTCTGCCTAGATATCTTCATAATTTTCTTTCCTCTATGAACTGGTCCTTTCTCTACACCCTCCATCGCAATCAGGATGTCTCCAAATTAAACACCACCTTCCTGAATATCCTTGGAAAATAAGAAAAAAAAAAAAAACTTTGCTCCATGGTTAACCCAATCTACCCATAAACTAATGCTTAAATGGGACAGCACCTGGAAAACCTGGAAAAAACCTGCCATCGCCATCTCCAAACCTATAGAGAACTTCGGAACCTAACCAAGAAACAAGCTGATCTGGACAAAAAGCAATGCTATCAAAAAAACACTACATAAACCCAATTCCAACACAAAAAAGTTTTGGAATAGTATTAACAAGCTCTTACATCCAGGCAACCCTTCTACCCCCAGCCCCTGTCCTAACAGCTCACCAACAAACACTGCCTCCTTTCTTAATTCCTTCTTCGACTCTATAAAAAAGTTAACTAAACTTGACAACACCTCCCTCTCCCCTACTGATCCCCTTCCCTCTACCAGTTCTAGCCAGTTTTGTCTTAAACCTGTCCTTATTGCATATATCAAATCTCTTCTTACCAAACAGAAAACCTGCTCCCCCTTTGCTGACAGCTTACCTCCTGTATTCCTTAAACTTCCAGCTAACTCTGCTGCACATCCAGTCTCCATATTAGTAAACAGGTCAATTCAAGAGAACACAGTCTCTGACATCTGGAAAAAATCCTATGTCATACCTCTCCACAAAGGTGGCAATTCAGCTGAACTAACCAACTACAGACCTATCACCACAATATCCCCCTTATCCAAAATTCTAGAAAAATGTATTCATAATCAGATTCTCAAACACATCATACAAGACAACCTAACTCCCACCCAACATGGTTTCCATCCTCACCACAGCACCTCTACAGGTCTCCTTTCATTACAAAGAATATTACCAAAGCATGGAACAATAAACTAGTCTCATGCCTCTTCCTTGACCTATCTAAAGCCTTTGACACTGTTTCCCATTCCCTACTGCTATCAAAACATTCTTCCCTCAAACTCTGCTCTTCGACTATACCATGGTTCTCCAGTTATCTCTCCAACAGATTCCAATCCATCAGAAGAACTTTCTGTCTCCTCATCCTTCCTCTTACTCCAAATAGGTGTCACCCAAGGGTCAATCCTTGGACCTTTCCTTTTTAATATGTTTACAAATAACCTACACACTTCCTTACCAAACTCCTCACTAATACAGTACACAGATGACAGTACACAGTACACAGATGACTCCACTATTATCTTGTGCTCTGATAACCTTCCCCACATCCTTGCTCTTATTCAAGATTTCCTCCTTTCAGTCCAAAAATGGTTGGCCAATAATCAATTACTTCTTAATCCTAAAAAACAAAAAACTTTTACTCTTCCTCCCCAAATCACTACAGCAGCATAAAGAATACCTTCACTGTGTCTACTCTTAATAATACACTTATCTCTGTTGAACCACATTCTAAACTTCTGGGAGTAAACATAGATGACCAACTAAAGTTTGACATACATATTCAGCAAGCCATCAAAAAAACCCACCAAAAACTTGGTCTCATACAGAAATAAAAAATACCTCACTATTAACGCCAAATGTTCTGTAGCACAGACTTTCCTTCTGCCAACCTTACTCTGTGCAGCCCCTATTCTCACCAATATTCAATTACCACTACTCCTGCCTAAACTACTCCCTGTTCTCTCCCCCTTCCCTCTCAGCTCTCACAGTTTACCACAACTACTCATTTAGGGTCTTTATGATATTGTACCAACCTTGAAATTCTCGCTGATGGTAATGTTAGATAGAATCTAACTTTTTATATTATATTTTATCTACTTAACATGTACCATGGCTGTTTAAACCCTCAGTATTACTCTTGTATTCTAACATGTTCAGTTATAAGTTGTATTCTGTTTATCATGTGTATAAACACTTGTATGTTAATATTGTATGATGGTTTGTTTTTGTATTTGTTTATCTGTGGAGCTTTTCTCCTCAGGTCTCTGCTGAAAAAGGGCTATGCAGCCCAGTCAGACTAACCTAGATAACAGATGTCAAATAAATAAATAAATAAATATATTATATTTTGATTTTATCAAGGTAAAGGCTATAGCTATAATGCTAAGCATAATGGGATATAACTTTTCCCTGCCTGAAACTGGGACATCATGCATGTTTTCTACTGCTGGCATTAAATTGGTGGCAAGAAGCCACAAAAGAAGCCATGAAAGTTATTGCAGCCTAGCAGTTGTTAATTATCAAAGCTATGATGTGCCTTAGCATCTATGTGTTCCTTGCAACAGTCTATGGGATTTCCGACTAACCTGTTATAAGCCATGCAATTTGAACCACAGGATGTTTTAACAGAAAAATGTTTCTGAGGAAAACATATATAATTTATTTATTTACTGCTTTTGTTTACTGGGAAAGTCCGACTGGTCATAACTTCCATTTTCAGCAGAGGGCGTGGTAGAAATTCTCCATTTTACAAAATGAGTAGAAGGCAATTATACAAGGTATATAATGTAATAAATATACACACATAGATAAGTAATGATATGACACAATCAAAAAATAATAAATGTACATACATATAGTAAATGTACATACATAGAATAGTAAATGTACATACATAGAACTGTAATGATATGACAGTTGATGAAAACAGGACTGTTACATGAAGAATATAGTAAAAATATTAGTTAATATCAAGCTTATTATAAGAGTTCAGTTAAATGGAATCACCTAGTAACATAATAGATACTGAGCAGGTAAAGTGAAGTAATTATAGGATGAAGATGGTTATAAATTATGAATGAGTACCAAAGAGGTCCAGGTAATAGGGAGAGAGGTAGGTGTGGAGAGGGGAACATGGTAGTAAGACAGTTAGAGATTGTGAAGATGTACCTGTATTATGATGTATTATCACCAACTACATTAAAGGGTGGTGACAGTAAGGGTTTGGAGATTATCCAGGAACATCACATGTACAGAACTAGCAACACCTTAGCTAAGTTTTAAATGATTTTAAGGAGTGCTCTTGTCATATTGCTAAATGGACAGAGAATAGAGATTTGCCAGCAGAATTGTTGGGTTTAGATACATATAACAGGTTTTTGTCCAATGAAGTTAGAAATGGATGGACAGTTGTTAGGTTTATACACAGTGTTATGGATTTGCGGAAGTTGTGAGCAGGTTAGATATGTGGGAATTCCAGATACTGTAATTCCTTTATAGGAGTGCAGTGGTGCACTCTGTTTGGAAGGCTGGCAGGGAATTGTCCTATTTTGTATTAACATTGCTCAAGTTTGTTTAGCAAAGTTACTTGGATGTTGTTAAGGATGGGAGCACAATACATCAGAGTACACAAGAGGAGGGAAGATACAATTTGTTTTCTTACAGGGTTTGGTTCTATAGATAGAATGTAGTTTTTGATGTAATTCTTTCACTATATTTTGGATGTGTGTGTGTCAAATATTAGGGTCTCATCTACACAGATGCCTAGCAGTTTAGTATGTGTAACAAGTTCGATTTTTGTTTTGTTGGATGAGGTAATGGAGAAGGAGGTTTTGTTGACTGTAAGCTGTTTGGGTGTAAATAAGATTAATTTGGATTTACTTAGGTTAAGGAATAGCTGAGCAGATGTCAGCCAGGATTCTATAGAGGAGAAGGACCACTGGGTAAGTTGTTGTAATTTATTGATGTTTTTTGTGATGCAGATAACTGTGGCAGCATCTGTATATTGTACTAGGGATGCAGTTGTAAAGGCTTTATGTAGGTCATTGATGATGTTAAAAAGAATGGGTCCTAAAGCTGCTCCTTGTGGCACACCGACTGGGAAGGAGAAGAATGACAAGACGTCTTTTTCACACCTGAAAGCATAAGCTCTGTTTGGGGGGTATTTACAGAACCATGATATAGCAATGGTATGGAGTTCTAGATTATGAAGTCTGTGTGGGAGAAGGAGTGAAAGACTGTGTCAAAGGCATTGGATAAATCAAAGAAGATGGCCGACACTAGGTTTCCATCATTCCTCTTTATGTTTACTGTATTGGTGAAACTAAGGAAAACAGTAGAGGTAATGTGGTTGTGTGTGGTGGGGGGGGGGGGTGGAAGCCATGCTGAGATGGAGACAGGAGGTTAATTTGTGTGAGGTAATGTAAGAGTTGCGACTGGATGTATTTTTTCGAGTATTTTTGACAGAGAGAGAGAGAGGATGGCAATGGGCCTATAGTTTGGCATTTCAGCTGAATGCCCTCCTTTGGGGAGTGGAAGAATGTGGCTTTTTTCCAGAGGGTAGAGACATAAGCTTCACTGATGGAGCAGTTTATTAGAATTGAAATGGAATAATCTATTGCTTCTTCAGCCATCTTAATACCAGGGGGCTAAGGTGGTGGGTTTCAATTTAAGTAATATTGTTTATGTAAGTAGTGGGGACTGGTTGGAAGGAAAAGTTATCAAGAAGAAAGGTAGGTGGTCCTGCTGTCTGGTTGCTGGTATAAGGGAAATTTTGATGTAGTGATGAGGCTGACTGAATGAAATAAGAGTTGAAAGTATAAGCACAGCTGTTGGACTTGTTGTCAGTGTTTAGTGTAGGAGATGGTTCAATGGTGTAGCTGGGACTGAGTAGCTGGTTTATAGAGGGCCAGAATGTTTTGGGATTTTTGTAGTTTTTATGTTGAAGGTCAGTGTGGTATGTTTTTTTTTAATCTAACTTAATTTAAGTTTTGTTTCTGAGCTCTCTGAATTTTGGAGATTTGCTAGTGTTTCACTGGACAGCCATGTATTCCAGGCTCTCTCTCTTAAGTCTTATAAAGTGTTTTGTATTTCAACACAACCAGGCGACAGGTTTACCCCTAACTATCTTTTTTTCTGAGTGTAGCAAGTTCATTTAGGATATTCAAGAAAGTAGAATTAAAAAGAGCTACTGTATCATCTAGTGGAATGCATTTTAGAGCATTCCAGTTATATAGTTTTAGACTGGAGATACAGCAATCTTTGTTGAAATGTGTGAGGTTACATGCTATGCTCAAATGTAGGTACTGTTGAATATTAATTTGCTTTCTTATTACATAGTTAGGGTGATGATCACTTAGGCTATCTGGAAAGGTACCCGAGGTAAAGATTTTATGTGGCATAAAACTAAGAAGCTAGCCAATTAATGTTCCCTTAGTGTTGTTTACACTAGAACAGGTGAGAGTGGTGACTAGATGTGTAGAGTTCAAAGAAGTTTATTTTTTTTGGTTAGGTGAGTCAAAGGACAGACAGAGAAAGAGAGAGACATTTTAATTTTAAAACCACCCAGTATGTATTTTTCTTTGGAGATGTTGGATTAGACCCAGCAGAAGTCTTCTGAAGAAGAGAGATTATTACCAGGTGAAAATAAGTACCTATGACGGATGTCTTGTTTTGGCTGAGTTTGAGGGTAGATATGAGAATTTCTGCCTTACCAAATTGTGGAGGATTTAGTGATGAAGGGGAAAGCTGCAGATAATTTTTGTATAGTATTGCAAGTCCACCTGTCATTGTATTTTGTCTGTTTGCTCGTAGCATGTCATAGTTTGTGTTTGAATTTCATTATCTTTTGTTTCTTTTTTAGCCAGGTTTCAGTAATATACTCTATCTGGAGAATGCAGGTTAAGCCAGGCATGGAACTATGTATTTTACTGAAGATGTTCCTAATGTTTATATGTTCATAGCTTCATATGTTCATTGGAGGTTACTAGGCTAATAACCCAAGGGCCTTTAGTAACCTAGTTGTGTAAAAAACCTGTGTATCCTAATTAACCAAAGTTAGATGTTCATTGTTAGCAGAACATTTTGATGACCAACACGGGCTACCCCTGTACATCTGTAATGATAAGGGAACAGGTAGTGTTATATTCTATAAGCAGTGTGGGGTTTGTGGGGGTTGAAGAGTTAAAGGGTTGTGGGTATGTAGCCGGTCCATGGTTTGGATGTACGTTGACACTGAGGTTTTGTTTGGGGGCGATATGTTAGTTGCAGGTTAAGTATTTAACTTTTAATTTTAGTTTATGTATTATGGAGTTGTGTAAGTGTAGGCTCTGATTCAAGAAGTGTGTGGTATTGTGAGAGTATAAGGTGGATGTTATCTTGGTTGAATTAAGGGTTGAGTATGCTGTAGCATGTTGGATAGTACAGCTAGGATGACGGTGATGGGTTGTGTGGTATTGGGAGAGTATAAAGTGGGTGTTACAATGGGTGAATTACGGGCTGAGTATACTGCAGCATGTTGGACAGTACAACTAGGATGATGGTGATGGGCTGTGTTGTTTTGTGACAGCATACGGTGGATGCTATTTTGCCTAAATTAAGGGCTTTATATGCTGCAGCATGGATGATGGTGATGAGTTGTGTGGTATTGTGAGAGTATAAGGTGGATGTTATCTTGGTTGAATTAAGGGTTGAGTATGCTGCAGCATGTTGGATAATACAGCTGGGAAGATGGTGATGAGTTGTGTGGTATTGTGAGAGTATAAGGTGAGTGTTACCTTGGTTGAATTAAGGGTTGAGTATGCTACTGCATGTTGGATAGTACAGCCAGGATGACGGTGATGGGATGTGTGGTATTGGGAGAATATAAGGTGGGTGCTGTCTTGAATCAGTTATTTATTTTTATTTATTTATTTTACATTTGTTGACCAGGAAAGTCTGACTGGACACATGTCCATTTTCAGTGGAGGCTCAGGGAGAAAAGCTCCATTTTGGTACATGATCAAGTTCATAAGAACAGTGATATTTACATACAAATCAAGGAAACTAACATTAATAAATAAAAGATAGTATATAGTACATACTCATAGTAAGATATACATTTCAGAGCTATCACATTTTTAAAAAATGCAGTACTTTGCAGACTTATACATACAATACATGCAGTACTATGCAGACTTATAGATACAATATGTTAAGGTCACACTTGGAACACAAAACAGGGTGAGTAACTAGACTCGACAGATGAATTTGTTAAGAGTTATTGCTTGTTTGCCTGTCTTTACCTGGGGTGAGACAGGAGGATAGCCAGTTGTTCATGAGGTGCACTTTTAGGAGTTTTTTAAATTGTGTAGTTGAATTATTGGATGTTAGGGGGCAGATAGGGCGTTCCAGAGTTTAGAATTGAAGTAGCTAAAGAGAGACTTTCCTGCCTCATTGTTATTTTTCTGGGAGGTTTAGGGTACTAGATCTCAAGGTTCTTGTTGTGGTGTGAGGATGTATAAGATGTTGGAGTGCAAGGTTTTGTCTGATTAGTAGTATAACTTGTGTGCTAGTGACAACTGATTGAGTTGAAGTAGTAGAGGGAGCTCCAACCAGTTTAGCTTTTTGAGAGAACCACAGTGTTGTGTTCTATATGAAGATTCTGTAGCAAATCTAGCTATCTTATTGTAGCAGGATTCTAGTTTGTGTAGGTCGGGTTTACGAAGGTTAGTTAGTACTGGGGATGCATAGAGGAGGACAGATAGCAGATGTGCCCTGGCTATTGTGGTTTTAGATTGCTTTGAGAGAAATTGCGTGTTATGATAGAGCAGTCCAAGTTTGTTGTGAACTTTCTTGATCGTTTGGGCAATGTGCAAGTCGAATCTTAGATGGTTGTCTATTTCAACACCTAAAAGTTTGGTTGGGGTAATCACAGTTTTGTTATTAGAGATTATAGTAAAGTTATCTGTTTGAGTGTAAAATCTATAACAGCTGAAGAGGAGTAATGTTGGTTTAGTTGGGTTAAGAAAAAGCTGGTGGTTACTGAACCAGGTTTCAGCTAGTGTATTTGGGAGTGGAGGTGATCTAGTGTGGGGGCAGCACATATGATAGTGATGTTGTCTGTGTATTGAATAACTGAGGCCTTTGGTGTGGATGATTAGAGTTGAGTGGTTAATAGAGAGAAGAGTAATGGGCCTAGGATGGAGCCTTCAGGGACTCCTAAGGATACTGTCAGTAGAGAGGATAGTTGGTTCTGCCATTTTACAGCCTGCTGATGACCAGATAGATAGTTTGTAAACAATGTGATAGAGGAGATACTGAGGTTTATGGTAGAGAGTGAATGGAGACGTTTATTGCGGTTTACCATATTGAAAGCTTTAGATAAGTCTAAAAATATGGCTGAGTATGCTGCAGCATGTTGGATACTACAACTAAGATGATGGTGATGGGTTCTGTGATATTGTGAGAGTATAAGGTGGATGTTATCTTGGGTGAATTAAGGGTTGAGTATGCTGCAGCATGTTGGACAGTACAGATAGGATGATAGCGATGGGTTGTGTGGTATTGGGAAAGTACAAGGTGGATGTTATCTTGGATGAATTAAGGGTTGAGTATGCTACAGCATGTTGGATAGTACAGCTAGGATAATGGCGATGGGATGCGTGATATTGCGAGAGTATAAGGTGGGTGTTATCTTCAGTGAATTAAGGGTTGAGTATGTTGCAGCATGTCAGATAGTACAGATAAGATGACGGCAATAGGTTGTGTGGTATTCAGTGAGTATAAAGTTGATGTTATCTTGGGTGAATTAAGGGTCGAGTATGCTGCAGCATGTTGGATAGTACAGCTAGGATGATGGTGATGAGTTGTGTGGTATTGGGAGAGTATAAGGTGAGTGTTTTCTTGGCTGTATTAAGGGGTGAGTATGCTGCAGCATGTTGGATAGTACAGCTAGGATGATGGTGATGGGTTGTGTGTTACTGGAAGAGTATAAGGTGGGTGTTACCTTGGGTGAATTAAGGGATGAGTATGCTGCAGCATGTTGGATACTGCAACTAGGATGATGGGTTGTGTGGTATTTGAAAAGTATAACATGAATGTTCAAAATAAAACAAAATGATGACCAAGAAGGCAAAATAATAACTCATGGATCGGTGCTACCACAACAAGCTGAAGTTTAATCCACAAGCACGAAAGCAATTCACAATAACGTTTCACAATACACAGTACGTTTTCGTTTGTCCTACTTCATCAGATGTGGGCTGAATTAAGACGGACCAATAGGGGTCAAGGTAATCGTAGAGAGTATAAGAGTAAGTAGTGCTTATGGTTTAATAGTGCTAACTTGTAAGATTACTTATTTGGACCAGTGATAGTATGTACACTGTAGATTATTTAATTGTGATTTTATATATATTTAAACATTTATTTTAAATACAAAATACTTTATAAAATTTTTTTAAAACACATTTTATGATAGATATGTTTCAGGGTAAGTGGAGATTCATTATTTATTGCTATTCCTCTCCTGGCCACTAGATGGTATTAGATGAACTGTTTGTATCCTGTAATAGTAACACAAGTATTCCTGACAAGTTTTCTATTTTATTTTAATAGGTTCATAGGTTCATAGGTTCATACTAGGCTATCTGCCCGAGGGCATTTACAAGCCTAGCCCATCGTTTTGTGGCTTACGCCACCCCTTTTGTATGGGGAACTATACCCATTATTTTGCTGTGCCTCTGTCTAGCAGTGACACTGAGGTAATCCCTGGGGTATATCTGCGATCTCCCATCCATTGGTCAAGATTTCTCTTGAACAAGGCCAGCGAGGTGCTCTGCCTCACATGTACTGGGATTTTGTTCCACAGCATAGGGAGTCTTTGGGTGATGAATCTATCCCTCCAGCACGTCCTATTAATAGCCGTGTCGAGGTTTAAGTCTCCGCCCTTGTGGCTCTGATGGATCTAGATTTTTTGAGGTGAAGCATATTCATCAAATCTGGGTTTGACATGGCCTTGTATGTTAGGCAAAGGTCACCTCTGAGCAAGCGTGGCGACTGAATAGAGCTGGAGTTCTTTCAGTCGGGCAGCATAGGATAGATTTTTGAGACCCTTTATCCTTTTGGTGAGGAACTTTTGTGGCCTCTCCAGCTGCTGCAAGTGTCGGGTCAGATACATTCCGAATGGGGCATTGTACTCAATCATTGGTCTGATGAGTGATGAGTAAAGGGAGACTATAACCTCCCTTGATCTAGATGAGAATCCCTTCATGATAAGGTGGGCAATGTAGAAGGTCTTCCTAACTACTTTAGCTACATGGGTGTCGAATGACAGACTACTATCAACCTGGGTCCCCAGGTCCCTGATAACTTCTTCTGTGCTCAGTGGATTGCCACCTATTTGGTAGCTAGGGGTAACCTTGTTTTTCCCGAAGGGTATGACTATGCATTTTTGGCATTTAACTTTAGGCCGTGGCTCTGGCACCAGTTATCCGTTTCTGTGAGACCCTTCTGAAGGATATCTGTGTCAGATGTGTTTTCTACTATGGCCCAGTTTGCAGTCATCTGCAAACTTTGTCAGCCATAACCCTCCTGTGTTTGCTTGTACTTGGAAAAGTAGATGCCAAACAAGAGTGGGCCCAGGACTGAGCCCTGTGGGACACCACTTGTGACAGGCTTTGAGTCTGACATGGCGCCAGCAACTCTGACCCTGTGGGTTCTGTCACTCAGCCAGTTTGCAACCCATCTTGTGATGTATGGGTTAACATTTAAGCTGATGAGTTTTTCAATGATACCCGAGTGGGGTATTGTATCGAAGGCCTTAGCCAGATCGAGGTAGGCTGTATGGACTGCCTTTCCCTCATCAATGGCTTTGGTGACTGTTTGAAAAAGTCAACCAAGTTTAAAAGGCATGATCTGCCTTTGACAAAGCCAAACTGGGTTGGATCCAAAGTCTGCAAATTCCCTATGTCTTTATTTATGAGGTCCATTATGATCCTTTCCATGGCTTTGCAGATAAGGCTTGTCAAGCTAATGGGCGGTAATTTCCAGGGTCGGTGGAGGCATCGCCTTTGTGAAGTGGGACCACAGTTGCAGTGCGCCACTCCTGGAGTGCGTATCCAGAGGTAAGACTTTGATTAAACAGCTGTCCTAGCTGTGGGTTTAATTCCTCATTGAGTTCGTGGAGCACACAGCCGGGGACACCATCAGGTCCCATGGATGCTGTGTTTTTTGCTTTGGAGAGAGCAGTTCTCACTTGCGCGCTGGAGATGTTTGGGGGGCTGCAATCGTTTGGTATAGATATCTCTCCTTTTGGGAAGTTTGCACTGAACCTGTCAGCCAGTATGTTGGCAATGTCTGTAGGATCAGTAATCTTCACATCATTTTGAACTAGTTCAGAGCATATCTGGGAGTTTCCTCCTAGGTTTCTAACATAGCTAAAGAAGGCCTTATGATTGTCTTTTGAGTCTTTAGCTATTTTTCTCTCGAAATTTGCTTTGGATGATTTTATGAGAGCTCTTAGTTTTTACTTATAGTGATCAAGGGTGTCTTACCTTTTAAGGATTTTGCTCTATCTTGTAGTAGCTTCCTCCTTTTGTTGTAGAGTTTGTTTATGGCTGGGGTCCACCAGACTGGACGCTTGCCTTTGGTACAAAGAGTCTTTGTTTTGCTTGGGATTGCCTTATCCATGCAGTCCTGCAGGTGCTGGTAGAAGGCATTTGTAAGTGATTCAGCGGCTTGAGTACTGTTTTCCGCCGGCTCGGGGGCCTTAAAGGAGACCACACTAGTCTTTAGAAGTGTGAAGTCGGCTTTTGAGAAGTTCTTTACTGTGGTATTTTTTATTTCAGGTGGGGTTGGGATGAGGACCTCCAGCGAGATTAGTTTGTGATCTGATCTCACCAGTGAGGGGTATACTTCCGGTGTTGAACATTGTGCTCCCATGTTCGTGATGATGAGATCAAGTATGTTATCTCCTCTTGTGGGAATGGTGACTAGTTGTTCCATGGCATTTGAGTTTATGAATTCCAGGAACTTTTGGGCTAGGGTGTTTGGGCTTGAGTAGTGTTCCCAGTCTATATTTGGGTAATTGAAGTCACCTAGTATGATGGTGTTTGGTGATACATTTATCCCCTCTAGTGTTTTCAGGAAGGCCATGTGAGGTTCCTGAGTTTGTGAGGGTGGCCTGTAACATGCTACAATTTGGAGAGCAGTCTTGCCTACGGTTAATTGCACCTGGATGGTCTCCGATGCATCATGCGTTGCCACCAGTCTTGAGGTGTGGGTGTCCTTGATGAATATGGATACCCCCCCTCCTTTCTTGGTATTTTCCTGATTTTGGGGCCGGAACGCATGATATGAGGTAAAACCTGATAGCGCTGGGGTGCTCTCAGGAGCCTTGAACCAGGTTTCTGTCACAGCACAGACATCGATGTTCTCCATACTGAGAAGGGCCTCGAGTGCGTGCATTTTGAGATTTAGACTTCTGGCATTGAGCAGCATTACCCTTAGTTTTTTTCCTTTTTGTGTTCTAGGGTGGTAGGTTTAGAATTTGAGCCTTGCCTAAAAAGGCACTATGGGGTGGCAAGAGCCTTTGCCAATATCTGGAATCCCAGGGTGACAGGTGCAAGCCGTCCCTTGCGAAGCAGCGTGGCTTGTCCAGCATGTCATCCCAGGCAGACAGATACTGGATCCCCTTTGAATGACACCAGTGTTTAAGCCAATTGTTAAAGCTGATCATCTTATCTCTGTATTGTGGCATCATTCTTGGTGAAGGTAGGATACTGCTCAAGGTCAGGGTCATACCTGCCTGGGCTACATAATCAGAGAGCTCCTCAATGTCTCTTTTCATGTAGTCCAAGGAGGTACGTCTCAGGTCGTTTACACCAGCGTGGACAATGACTGAGTCATATTTGTACCTGCTAATCTATTTATTCATTTTATTCTATCAAAATTGGATGCATTTTTTAAATGTGAAGTGCGTTCATGATAGGATTACATAAGTAAGTAATGTTATGTTCACGCAATTTCATTTAATTTTAAAACAAGTTAAAATACATTAAACACATTTTTAACTGTTGGTAAAAAGTATAAAAGCCTTTTTGCAAGTACAAGTTGATTGCTTCGTAAATGTGATTGGTTAATTAGGATAATAACATACAGCATAAAAGGTTTTAGTTTTGTGTCAGCCCACATCTGATGAAGTAGGACAAACGAAAACGTACTGTGTATTGTGAGACGTTATTGGGAATTGCTTTTATGCTTGTGGATTAAACTTCAGCTTGTTGTGGTAGCACCGGTCCATGCTTTATTGTTTTGCCTTCTTGGTCATCATTTTGTTTTATTTTTGGTTATTTGTCAGTGTGGTGACCTGGTGAACATTATAACATGAATGTTATCTTCAGTGAATTAAGGGTTGAGTATGTTGCAGCATGTTGGAGAGTACTGTTGGGATAATGGCGATGGGTTGTGTGGTATTGGGAGAATATGAGGTGTGTGTTATCTTGGGTGAATTAAGGGCAGAGTATGCTGCAGCATGTTGGATAGTACAGCTAGGATGATGGTGATGAGTTGTGTGGAAGTGTTAGGTAAAGTTGTTATGTGGGTGAGTAGCAGGAGAAGTGATAGAGTCAGCATGGAGACTGGTATCATGGTGGTTAGTTGTAGGATGACATTTTGACAAGTTTAGGGATAGAAGAGGGAGTGTAATTCTCAAAGATCTATTGTCCATAAATATGCATGAGGTGGACGTAACTTAAACGGAAAACAGTAACAGAGCCAAGCTCGAACAACATTCTTAACTCATTCACTCCAATGGAGTTCAGGAAGTTTGCACTGTAACTTCAAATGGGAGGAGCCTAAGCCTTTGACAGATATATAAGTGAAGTATAATGCAGAAACAAATTATTTCCTCACATTTCAAACAAATGTTCATATCTCTGGAACCATAGGGATTATGAAAGAAATATAAATGGCAAACCATTCAGCACAAACTATTTTTATAGTGGTAGTATTCTTTAGGTTCTAGGTCTTAAACCAAATTTTATAAGTCATAGTAAACACAAGTGACTATTACATTTGTAATATTTTGTAAACAACTTACAATTTCTCAGTAACCACTCAAGTTACATATATACATACTGTTAGCAGCATTTTATTCATCTGACTGAGAGCTTTCATATGAGGCTAAGGAGTTTTACCTGTGTTACGTAGTTGTTTTAATATTTAGAAAAATATGGAAATTATATCTATATTGATTAATATCATAAAAAACATGTAATATCTATTTACCTGCACTAGAGAGAGGTCAAATATTAATGCAGTTGAGTTTGGCACTGTGTAAGCTTTACATGAAATCTTTTAAAACCTTGTACATTGCATGGTTTTGGAATTATTGATGCAAATATGAACAACCAATATTTGATGCTCGTAAGCGTCAATAGAAATTAACTGAAGATACACCTGGAGCATCACTCGGATGTAATGAGTTAATGTAATCTGTAAATTTAACTGAAAATAAGAAACTCTTATTACTCTGTTACTCTGTTTTCTTAGTTACGCCCACCTCATGCATATTTATGGGCAATAGAACTTTAAGAATTTCACTTCCATCATGTGTAAAGGGTTTGAACTGTGATTTTGAATGGACAAGATTATTTTGATTTGCTTTCTTACACTATTTAAACTTTGTAATCTGCACAGATTATTTATTCTGATGAAGTTCTTAAATAAAGAATGAAAGCACACTCAATCCCAGGTTCTACTTGCTGCGTTCTTTCTTTTTGTGTTATACCTAGTTTTATTTATGTTTTACAGATGCCTTTGGAAGTTTTTTGTTATTTGATATATATATATATATAAATATATATATATATATATATATATATATACATATATATATATATATATATATATATATATATATATATCTATATATACATCTATACACACACACACACACACACACACACACACACACATATATATATATATATATATATATATATATACACACACACACACACACACACACACACATATATATATATATATATATATAAATATATACACACACACACACACACATGCACACACACACACACACAAACACACACACACACACAGATGGGTCTACTTAAAAATATCAAAACACCACATAATTGAAGATGAATTAATCGAGATGACAAGTAAAACCCTCCAAAGTGGGGTACTACATCTCCCCACAGCCCCCTAGCTAAATATACCAACTCCAAGATCGCACTACAGTTGGGAAAGGGCAATGTTCACCATGGTGGCTGAGTGGTCCTTTTCTCGGGGTGTGTTTTCAATGATTTGGGTGTTTGATGTTTTAAGGTTTCTAACTAACTAAATGATCACAGTTTATCTGTAAGCTGTAAAACAATCGTTTTATTAGTATAACTAATAAGCAAGGAAATAATTACATCTATAAAATCCTGAGAGTGTGAAAGTGTTTCTTTTATTTAAAAATGATTCTTATTGATTAAAAAAACAGTAATATGTAAAACCAAGTTCGCTTGACACCTGCTGTTCTTACCATTGCATATTTTGGGGGCAGTAATGAGTATGATGGAGTTAAGAGGTTATGTGCCCTTCTGCTTTCAAGGCAGCTCAGTCCTGTGAGGTACAGTGATGGCTGTTAGCATAAATGGTGATTTGGCACCATGAGGCCTAACGCAGGAATAGACATTGTAGATGGAGGCTGTACCATTACAGCATGCAGTTAAGTAGTCAGATCCTCCAAAAGAGGTCTACCTCAAAGGCTATGGTAACTTGGATTCCCAACTGCACATCCCTCAGTACACAAGTAAGACTATGCTTGAGAGTGTTTAAAAAATGCTATGAAATCAGAATAGATAGCAAACTGAGTTGGTTCCATGGTGTACAGGTATAAATTCCTGTCTGTGACCGAGTTGACCTGTGTTCAGTTAAGGGTCTGAGCACTGGTGAAATTAACAAGGACAGATGGCCATACTAATCCTGGTAGGAAAAGTAAATGTTTCAGGTCATGTGAGACCATGATATCCATCAAAAGAAGGGTGGCAGACACAAAACCAGACCTAGGGTGTGTGTGATTGCTTATACAGTCCACTAAGCCACTTTACCTTCATCACTGATATGTGGAAGTATACACCCACATAGGTCACACTTCCCCATACAGGAAGCGTGGTTAAGCCATATGTAAGAAATGCCCAATGATTGTCTGGATGATGGCCCCTGTGGTCAGTTCTCAAAGAGAGAGGAACAAACGGTCTGGTCAGGAAGTGGGAGAGTTGATTGTCAGTAGGAAGTGAGAGAGAAAAGGCATTTTAAAAATAATGGACAACCTGAAGTACAAAGAGATGGAGTTGCCAGTAGTTGGAATAGTTATGACACCAATGCAAAACTTGAAAATATAGACAAGCAAGGCATGCTAACAGTGACAACACCAGAAATAAAAATGCTTCATAACACTTTAGTTTATATTCAATGCCATGAACTTTGCACTTCCCACCTAAAAGCAAGAGCTTGATAATTGTAAGGTTGTCCTCTTTGTACTTTTGAATAAAATAAACACTAGAAATAAACAGACACACATTCATCTACCTTTGCATCTGCCACAGAAAACAGCAGAGCCACAGATAAATCATCAGCTCCTTCAATACACACAGGTAACAAACACTGTGAATAAATACATTCATCTGTATAATTTAAACTATGGACTTGGAATTCTGAGACTATTTCTTATTACTTTGAAAGTATATATTCCACAAGCTGCTAGAACAAACTATGTTGTGTTTAATCCAATTCTAAAGTTTAGTAAGGCTGTACTTATTCACAAAAACCTCACCAAGACAGTGCTGGATACCAGAAAACTCAAAGTACCAAAAGCTCCAAAACTTGCATAACATTTCTTTTATTAAAAGTAACACGAACAATCCAAAGAGTTAAGCGCTTTCATTCCAGTAGGAATGAGCAGCACCGTCTTGGTGAGGTTTTTGTGAATTACTGGTTTGTCGTTGCTTACTACTGAAGGCTGTACGTATCACTGCCATGGAAATGCAAACTTGACACTCTTCCTCAGGCTGAAAACTGCACTAACACATAAATAAATGACAGAATGGCAGTGGGATGTGTCACTCCTTCTATCCTTACATCATGACTGGGCATTTAGTCATCTGAAACAGAGTGATAACAATCACAGACAGCCTCCTTGCATGGAGGAGAATAATTGCTATAGAATCTTTTACTGCTGGTTGGATGCTTGGGGAGGGAGGTTATAAACTCAAAGAGACAGGAATGAAAGAAATAAAATCTGTAATACCTATTTGTCTACATCCCAAGATAAAGATAATAACACAGTTTAATTTCTATCTTGCAGGTTCTATCTAGAAAACTTTCTGCTGGATAAATATGTACGTTACACTCTGACAGTATATCCAGTTATAATAACAGCACTGACTGGGATCCTGTACCGAAACTATAGCCTTACGTCTAAAACCCAGATTTATATTTATTCAGGTAATGCTCCATTTTCTTAAAAGCTACACAGTAATTTGCTTCCAAAGCCTACATTGTTAATATTCTTTTTAAATGCTAGCCATTTTATATATTTATTTTTTTTGTGCATGTATGTGTTTATTTGTTTGGTTTAAAGTGTAAACGTTGATTTAATTGCTGCTCACTAAAGCAGAAATGTATTATTGTACTGCTTGTTTGTTTCACTTCTTTACATACTAGTTCACTGTTTTCAGGAAGCATAAGGGTTGACTCCTCACATAATCCTCTGTAGTTGCTATGACAACCCATAGTACATATAAACTGTTGTTAATAACTATGGTGTTCCTCTTAATGTCAGAAATATAGTTTTGTTTACAGTTGGCCCACCATTATTGGGAGTCTGTACTGTAGCAGTACCCAACATGCAACTGGTCATCTAGGAATGTATAGTAGTCTGGGTCTTATATGAAAGTTCAACAGGGGGCTCAAACTAAACAGCTAGCAGCCAACCCATTTGATGATGAGGTGGGTGAAGCTTATGGGACAAGTGCTTAAGATGGAGAATCCAGGTAGAGGCCTATGAAAATCTCAGAGGACAGTTTTGTCATTACACAAGGACAGACTGTGAGTACATCAGAACTGTACAAGACTTTTCACATCATCAGTAGCTTGATATGCATATGCACGTTGAGTGGTCAGCATGGGTCTGATTTATTTATTTTTGCTTTTTTTGTTTAACCATGCAAATACATTGACCAAAAAATACAATGTTTTCAGTCACAATCCAAGCTAAAGTCACAGTTAATATAAGACAAACAGTGTTAAACCAGAATTGCACAGAGTAATATATTAAATTACACTGTTTCAGAAGAGCATAAGCAGACAGAAAACTTACTGAGTAATTTAACATACTTGGAAGTATAATCTTTGGAAATACTAAAGAACTGAGTAAGCATTACTAATAAAATCTAATGCTATCAAATATGGAAAAAAAAATACTAGAATGCAAAATACAACTGTAAACTGCAAATATGTATATCAATGAACAGAAAGAGACAAGAAAGCACGCAAGCAAATGGGAAAGGCAGATAAATGCTAAAGCAAATTCATGCTTGTAACAAACAAATTGTGAACACAGCTTTTCTGTACTATATATTAGTAAATTCTGTATTCTGGATTATGCAAACAATTTTCAAAATCTGGGTTAATAATGAAAAAGTACATTGACAGGTCAAGAAGACCTTCCCATCCCAAAACAGTTATACACATATGGTGATAATTCAGCAGTACTGGAAATTCAAGATTTTTGATGAGGGTGAATATTTTAGGGCATAGTCTGCTGACTGGGAGACTGAAACCCAATGCCTGGTAGTTGATTACCATCAAGGGTTTGGGGGTTGGCATTTGGGGTTGGGGGCTGGTTAAGGTGTTTACCTTACAGACACAAAGTACAGGGTTTGATTTTCACCTTTGGGAAGCATGGTCAGGCTTAAAAAGACCCTAGGGTCATTAACCTAGTAATCACCTATGAACTAGGCTTTGTTTGCCATTATTCCTGGCATTAATCTAGTACTGAAAATAACTTAGCATTTAATATTATTGAGACCGCTTATTTTACACTTTCAGATTTCACAAAACAATACACATGTGAATCTTGTTTTTCTTTAAAAGAACCATGCTGTGTATCTACTTTATTGGCACTCATTGCTTCTTAATGAGAATCGTGCTTTCATGCCACTTTAAATCCTGCATATTTCTACTCCTGAGGCCAGTACTATTGTAACATTTCACAGAATATGTATCAGGGCCATGCCATAAATTTTTATTAGTGTTTGATAGTCTCTTAGCAGACATCCAAGGCCAGTAAATCAAATCAATCAGCACAGTCATGTAGGATATAATTCATATGGCTCTGTATAGTACTACATGTATCTCTGCTACTATAAAATTGTGCCTGTTCACAAACAGTTATTGCTTTCACATGATATACTTGTTCTAATTTTCATAACTTCTAACAGTCCACACAGATCAGACAAATTTGCTTTTTTAAGTGATGCAGTTTAAAACAGGACATTTATTTATTTTTGTATTCACATTCTTAATTGAATAGATTCAGCGTGTGGCTTGCAATGATAATAATTTGGACAAAACTCTCTTTTTAGTACCCCTTTTCCCTGTTCTTCAAAAGCATCTTGACACAATATATTACATTCTATACCTTTGACTTTTTTACATTAAGCATTTTACTTATTAATTTTCAACAATTCTTGCAAATAGTCTGACTTGCACTCTTGATTTATTATATCACCTACATTTTCAGACTACAATATATCAGCTCTTTTCAATAATGTCACAAACAAATGGCCCATTCCATGTTTTTATTCAGTAATATACAAATTACTTTTTAGCTACTTAATTTATGGTGAAAGTATGGTTTTAAGAACAAAGTGTCTTCTCTTCCAGACTGCTTCTACCTTCTTTACATATTCTGCTATAACTCCTGGAATAACACCTGTGCTCTACTGTTCATACCACAAATTAGTCTTACTTTGTCTATGGTAAAGGACACCTGCATACCACTGAGACCCCCCTCAGCACTCACCTGTTTGTTAAAAACCTTGCCTCTTTGTCTCTTTCTGCCACCAGTAAGTTATTCACTACCCGAGCTTACCCAACTCTCTTAGTTAGCTATACTCTCTTGTTTTCTGTTTGTGGTTTCCTTTTAACTGTTTTTATCTTACTACGAATACCTGTGTATACCTCGCTTTAACATCTCCTCCCGCTCTGTCTACTCCTCGCCCCCTCTTCTACTTACCTGCTGACTCTCACTGTGCACTCCTTACTATTTCCCTCCTGGCCTGCTGATTGTGTTTTGCAGTGACTGCCATTTCCTGGCCCAACCCGCTTCATTCGCCTTGGTTGTGCTCAGGCTTACTCTGCTACTCTACCCTACTCCCATTCACCCCCCCACACACTTTTATTCATTTATACTGGCCACACCTCATTTCCAACCCCTACCACTCTCTCCACTTATCCAATCTCAGCTGTCCCCTATAAACTTCCTACCACTCCTCAACAATAGCTTTTTATCCCTCTTCCATATCATCTAAGATCAATTACTGTTTATACCTACCCACATCATAACCTCACTCTCTCTTCTCCTCCCTCTCATTATCTCACACACACTCACAGCATCTTAGCATATTTTCAGCCTTTTACTCTACCTTCCCTTAACATACTAATGCTCCCTTCTTGCTCACTCCTCTCTACTTTGTAAATTAATTTCACTTTAATACTCTCTATTCATCATTTTCATCTTAGTTCTCACCCCTCTCTTCCCTAGTATATAACCTCTTCCCTACACGCTTAACTAGCTCTCTGTTATCCTTCTATCATTATCTCATTTCAGCCCATCCCCCTCTACCTCACATCAATCCTGCTTGTGTACCTCTCTTTATTTACATCTTATCATACACACCTTCATTTTTCACATTCATCTCCAACCTACACTTTTTCTATACTCCACAAGGAACCCTCCCTGCCCTTTTTTATTTGCCCCTCTCTCTTTGACTCTTCCTTCACACATCTCATCAAAATAAAAATATTCTCTGTCTCTGTCACAGCCTTCAAATCTAAATACAACCCCACTGGCTTGTACCTTTATGCAAATTAACCTTCCCCATTTTCTAACAATTTACTATCTTCCTGTGACATCCTCCCCAACCCAGGCCCATCTAGCCCAATCTCAACAAACATCTGTCTCACTAAACATCTCTCTAACTTTGCTATTAACATACAAAGTCTACATACTAAACTTACAGAACTGCACTCCTAGATTACCTACCAATCACCACACATCCTGGCCCTATCTGAAACTTGGCTAAAACCACATATTTCTAACACTGAAATACTACCTTCCCACTACAACATCTATCGCCAAGATAGAACCACCAAAAAAGGTGGAGGTGTTGCAATTATGTATTCTGAACACCTTAACCTGTTCCCCCTGCCAATATCTTTGCCTAACTTTCAACCAGCTGAACTACTACTTCTAAACTGTCACCTCAACACCCTTAAAAAAATTGTCATTGTCTCTATCTATATCCCACCTGGAAACAACATTCCCATCCTCGAATCTACTCTAACATGGATTTCTATTAACATCCCTTATGAGACCTTACTACTAGGTGTCGTAAATATCAACTGGAAAAACTATCCTGTACCTCTCCCTCCCTTCATCAAATCAACCTACATGGCTTCCATCAACTTATCACAACTCCTACTTGCTTCAACAATAACAGTACCCAAGGTACCACCTCAGACTGGATTCTTACCTCTAACCCCACCATATATCATGACCCCAGAGCCCTGCCCAACTCCCTAGGTGACCACCTCCCAATCCAAGTCCAACGTTACTCTTCCCAAATACCTAAATTCCACCATTTTAGAGTGTGTTGCAAGCTTTCTTCTTTCAATCCTGAAACCTTCAATAACAGGCTCACTTCCATAAACTGGTGCTTTCTTCAGTACCTCCCTCTTAATGAAGTCATTCTACACTTTAATCGCATTTTTCTTGATATACTTGACTGCTTAGCTCCTCTCAGAAATGTGAGAATCAAAGCCAACTAGTCACCTTGGCTCACCAAAAACACCCCATCTCTCATGAAAGAAAGAGACAAAAGTTGGAAAAAAATGGCTAAAAACTAAATCATCAACATTCCTACAGAAATATAAAGAACTAAGAAATCTAGTAAAAATAACAATTACCAAAGACAAGAAAACTTACTTTCATAATCCCTAGTTCTCCTAAAAGTCTAATCCCAAAAAATTCTGGCATACTATCAATAAAATCTTAAATCCAGGTTAACCTACCACTCCCAACCCCTACCCTAATAATTCTCCCTTAGAAACCGCCACCATACTTAATACCCACTTCATTGAATCTATTCAAAAACTTACCCAACCTTCCCAAAGCCACCCTCATACCACTCATTACACATGTAACACAATCCCTTTCTGTTTTAACTCCATATCCACAGCCTACATCAAGTCTCTTCTACAAAAACTGAAACCTTGTTCTCTCTCTACCGATAACCTCTCTCCCCTCTTTCTTAAACTCTCTGCTCATTCCATAGCCTATCCTGTCTCTATCCTAATAAATAGATCTATCCAAGAGTCTACTGTCCTTGACATCTGGAAATCTTTCTACACTATTCCACTTTACAAGGAGGTAACTCCACTGAGTCCTCTAACTACAGATTCATTGCCATACTATCTCCGCTATCCAAAATTCTCGAAAAATTTATTCACAATCAGCTTTTAACTCACCTTGTTAATGAAAATCTTCTAACCCCCACTCAACATGGTTTTAGGCCACACCACAGCACCTCTTCTGCCCTCCTTTCCTTCACTCACTCTGTTGCTGAAGCCAGGGACAAAAACTTTCTTGTGTCTTGCCTCTTTCTAGACATCTAAAGCTTTTGATACTGTCTCCCATTCCAAGCTACTTACTAAACTTACTGATCGTAATCTCTCCCCCTCTACTATTCACTGGTTCTCAAGCTATCAAATAGGCTCCAATCTTTCAGATGGCAATCTGCTTGCTCCCCTTTCCTACCTATCCAAACAGGTGTCCCTCAAAGCTCAATCCTTGGTCCCCTCCTATTCAACATCTTCACCAATCATCTTTACTCCTCCCGTAATACCTCCTCCCTCATACAATATGCCAATGACTGTACTCTTATCTCTTGTGCTGACAACATCTCTCAACTTCTTTCTGTCACCCAAAACTCCTTCTCATCTGTGGAAAAATGGCTTACAGAGCATCAACTTATACTTAACCCAAAAAAAACTAATCTCCTACTATTTATCCCCAAAACTCTCCACCACCTTAAATCCACCTTTACTATTTCTCTGCTGGATAACACTCTTACCAAAGCTGAGCCTCACACTAAGTTACTGGGTACAATAATCAATAACCAACTCAAATTCGACATCCATATCCAACACTGTCTCAAAAAAACTAACATAAAACTGGGTCTTCTCTACAGGAATAAGAAATTTCTTGCTCCCAACTCCAAACCCACCCTTGCCCAAGCCTATCTCCTTCCATGTCTCCTCTATGCCTCCTCTATCCTAGCCCACCTACAATCAAACCTTCTTTCCAAACCAGAACAAGCTTACAATAACATAGTCAGATTTGCCAGTAACCAGCCTTATAAATCCCATCATTGCCTTGCCTTGAAACAGCTTCAATGGCTAGAACTCCCCCAGCTCTTACTACTTGCCCAGCTGCAGCTGACACACTCCCTAGTCAAACCGCTAGCCTGCCCATCACTCTCTACTGTAGTATCCCCTTACACTCCAACCCAGTCTTTTCGTAGTTCCGACCAGCACCTTCTAGACATCTATAAGCCCAACAAAACTTATGGTAAACTCCTCTATAAACACTCTGTGTCCCTTGCATGGAATAGGCTGCCATCTCATATTCGTAACATCACTAGTTCCAGCTGCTTTAAAACTGAAGTCAAGCACTACTTTCTGAATTCAAAAACCTGTCTTTGCCTAAATCCTCCATAATCTGCATTTTCCTTTCTTCACTACCTGTCTACATCTAATAATTTAATGACTAATCTGCACACTAGACAATACTACATTATGCTACTTGGGAAAGATATGTCATTATTGTAAATACTTAAATGTACTAGTTGTATTTACTTCATTTTGTTTTATTTTTATTACAGTTATTCGTTTCACCTGATTACTGCATATGTAATTTTTGCTTATGTTGTATTGCTGCACTGTTTTTCTTGGGTTTGTGTATATTGCCTTCTATATTATCTTTTCATGTTTGTATTGCTGGAGCTTTTCTCCTCGGGTCTGCACTGAAAATGGTCCATTGTCTCAGATGGAATAACCTGGTTAACAAATGTCAAATAAATAAAACATATTTGTTTTCCGTTAACATATATTTTAGAAAGGTTCCTTGTGGCACATATTATGGAACATTTATTAAAGATGAATAATTCCTTCCTTCATTCCTGTAACTAATGTACGTAGCTTGAATCCCTGCTATATTATACTTTATGTCAATGTAATGATTGTCTTTCTTATTTCCATTAGTGTTAGAATGTGTTCTTACTTTATTTTTCTTTGTTGTTTTTTGATTCACATTTCCATAGTTATTTGTTTTAATTGCATACTTGTAATTTGATTTGCTGTGCAAACACCTACAACTTTAGATAAAGGCCAGGTCTGACTTTCAGAAAATCATGGCCACTGCTTCATAATTTTTTCTTCCACTAACAATTTTATCTGTTATTAATGAATTATGTCAATCGCCATAAGCACAAGTCTTAGGTTGAAACCTTAAGTGCCTTTAGTCGCTGTACGTACTATATCTTTGTAAAGAACACATGATGAATACATGGACATTTCTTTCTAGACACACAATAATTTTTGAATATACAATTGCTCTTATTATTCAATGTGGCATACTGTATCTTTTTAATTTTCTTGGATATTCTATACATTTAAGCAAAATCAAGTTTTTTGATCCAACCATCTAATTTGCTGCTAATTTTTCATGAAATGAGGGAGATATTAATGGATGCAGTTGAATCATTTTGCACTTAGACTCATACTGTTGCATTTCCAAACACATCAGCTCTGTACAGCTAGCTTAAAAAACAGTTTGACAGTTTACAGGTTGTCATTATATGATTGCATTTGTTGTTACTTAATAAAATGCTTGCAAATTGTCTGTATGATCCATTTTTTAAACATAGCTAATTAAAAAAAACAGATTTACAGATTAAAAGTTATTCATTAACAGACTGCAAATATGATTGCCTATTTTTCAGTGCTCAGTGCCTCTGTGCCTTGTTTGCCTCACCCATGTTACAACACTAAACATATGAAATGAAACATCCTTGCATCAAGGCATTTGCATTTAAAGTTGTATATCCTATAAAACATTACTATGTCACCCTAGTGCCCCTCACCAGCTGTCTAATTCTACAGAAAATAGGGATCTTACTAGAGTGGTACTTGCTTATCTTGTGAAGACTTTTGGTTCTGTAACTCATTCGTCAAGTTTTCTGGTTTTGTGAATCACTCATTATTGCAGTCTGAAATAGCACTCTATGGTCTAAGTAGTGAATTGCTTAATTGGCCTGACAATATTTTGTAGAACAGAATTTTCAGAATATCATTGGATCACAACCTACCTCACTCTCATGCCATGCAGAAATGTGTACTTCAGTGTTCTCTTCTTGGACCTTTTATTTTTGCTTTTCCTTAACTCGTATACCCTTCAGCTTTCACAGATCAAGAAGCTGGTACATGCCAATGACATAGCCAGGTGGGTCTCTAATTAATATCATAGCTGTTACATGCCAATGACATAGCCAGGTGGGTCTCTAATTAATATCATAGCTGTTACATGCCAATGACATAGCCAGGTGGGTCTCTAATTAATATCATAGCATGATTACTGACATGCTTAATCTTGCCTGGGTCTGCCTAAATGGACATCATATGGACCTTTAAGTTAATCTCAGTGAAACAAAATCTATGTTTTCTGTTTCCCAGTCTAAACTAAAGATGGTATATTTCTGCTTCACAAGTGGAATAATTAAATCTGTATCACACATGAAGTACAGTGTTGCAATGCTAGATCCAATACAGAGGATCTCTGCATATGTTTATAAGACTTTACACATGACACTGGGTATACTATCATCATGCAATATCATTAATAACTTACACCATCTCATGAAACAAGACAGAGCCTGGTGAAGCTGATTCCATTCATATCATCAACTGACTATTTCCAAAAGTGGGAACTTGCCAGTTTACCCATCCATCCATCCACAACCCCTTTTTCCCAATTTATTTATTTATTTTTTTTGCACATGGGGTCGGGGTTTTATTTCAGCAGTGACAATCATCCAGAGCCAGGGATTCCACCACTGGCTGCCTAGCCCTGATGCAGTAGGGCTTCCAAACCACACACACACTCACACACACACACACACACACACACACACACACACACACACACACACACACACACACACACAAAACTATGACCAATTTAGAGTGTCCAGTCCACCTACTATATGCCTTTGGAATGTAGGAGGAAACCAGAAAGTAGAATTCTTACTAGGTATTCTGATTTACAGCTTACTGAACATGGGCACCTACACAGCGGTATGTATGATCCTTTTAATCAAAAAACGAATTGGAACCCTTAGATTTAACTTCTTTCAAGCCATCCTCGCTTTCTATTCCCAACTACTATTTAGCCTGTATATCTAAAACGTTTTCTTTTTTTTCACATACAATTTGGCACTCTTCATCCACAGTTTGAGAGTACGCACAGCTCTCAATATTTAATATAAATTCAGGTCTCTGCTTGCACAGGAAGTATCCAGCTCATGCTTAGATGAGGGTTGCGACTTCAGGCTGTAAAATATATTAACAGCATTACTACAGCTTATGTTTATTATTTTTGTGATAAATGTTGCTAACATTAATGTTTTGCCACTTTATAGTTTATATTTATGATTATGTTTTATGATTGGCTGCACTTTTTTGCCTTTCATTGAGTTGGGATCATAAATAAAAAGAGTCACTGTTCCCTTACTATAAATAAATAAAACTAAATAGGTAAACTAGAGGTTTGTAGCTGGAATAAACTATCTGATAATCTTAGGACTGAGAAGTCTGATTATCCTTAAAATGGTCCTGGCAAGCATATAAGAGTTAGGAACATATTTGACAGTATGGATGTTAATGTCCATTCTACTAACATCAACAGATTGTTGGTTTATGAACTGATTGATGGGCTGCATAAATACTAGCTGGCTGAAAACAGCCACACATGTCATATGTCTAATCTGCTCATAGTTTGCCATGAATTCGATAGTTGTTCTATGAGGTAATACTGGTTTACTATTAAAACTTGGAAACTGCATCAGTCAACCAGCATATGGTCAACTTGCAGTTTCCAAGTGGGCAGAATGTCAAACCCAAATCGATGGACTACACCACACTGAACAGGTAGTATCAATCGAGCATTTGGGTTCGACATTGTGCAGGGGGATTGCGGTTTAGTAAGGAACAAGGAATTAGTCCATTTCCTCACTGAAGTGCAATCTTGGAGTTGGTATATTTAATGTGCAGGGGGGGTGAAGGGGGGCATAGCCCCCCTGCAAAACAGTAGAATTAATTTTCCATTGACTGTAAAGTCTAACGGTATGTTAATGTTCATAGCAGGAGGTGTGTGACGTCACCTCCTGCTATGCCGAATACATCGAACCATGGTTGTCAATGTATTCATTTTCAGATTTGTTTACTTTTTGGCATGCCGAATTCCACATTTAGAGTCAACATTTTAAAAGGTCGACCGATGCGGTTTCGGCATGCCAATAGTAAACCAGTAATCCCACATTCCTTACTGCTATCACTATGCAAAAGAATAATTCATGATGTCAGATATTTCTACTAGCACATGCTTTTCTACCATAAGACTAATGTAAGTGTCTACTGTAACATCTGTAAGAAAATAATACCCTTGTAGCACTTTTGAAGCAGCCAGCAATAATATACATATTCCCTAGTTCGATCTCTTCTTTTACTTTTTTAAAATGTTGTATATTCACACAGTGTTTAGACACGTGAGATATGTAGACATCTGCGTTATGTCTCAACAATCATCTTACTCAATCCTCACAAGCCCTTGTCCTCCATATGCCTACAGAATAGACATAATAAAGAATTTGCACTTTGATGTTTGAATTTCTCTTTGAATGTCTATTCTGTCCCCATTATAAAAGCAAAACCTTTAGTTATACATGATTTTCAAGCTAGATATCTACTAGATTAATGTACAAAGTCTTGAGCATATTTTCTTTTTCCTTGTTGCATTTTTCTTAGTGATGCAGCAAGGAACTATAAGCCCTATGATATTTGCAACACTTTGGCAATTGAAACTTTTGTTGTAAAATAATAGACTTTATTGAATAATATACAACTAGTACCTCGATAATTCACCATCAAGATTCTAAACCATGTAATCAGTCATTCATTTAAATAAATTTCAACAATTCTACCCCTGCAATAAAAACAATCCCATGAATTAATACTTCCATTGAAAACCTGAGAAAATTTCATTCTCAGAGCTATACACACCTATATAACAAACCTATATAAGCACTTGTAAATATGTATAAACCTTTGCAAACCTATACTACACAAATATATATACACGCATACACACACACATACAAATACACGTATGCACACACACACACACACACACACACACACACATATATATATATATATATATATATATATATATATATATATATATATACATACATATGCATATACATATGTATGTAGGCTGTTTAACTACATACTTCAGTCATTTTGGAAATTTCTGATTGTGGTCTTGCTATCATGGAAATGTTTGCTCGATGTGGCACCTTTGCATGAGAAGAGATTTAAAGAATTCATAGTCATTCTGATCGGAGGTCTCATTTGCCTAGATAACATGCAAAAATTACACATTTGCTGAGTTTAGCTTGGTGTTAGTGTTCTGCGAGTCACAGATGCTAGAATTCTAATAGCTATTGATAGACATGTTTTGATGTCATATTGTTTATTTTCCATTCAAAATACTGCTCAGATATCCAGAGCAACATATACTAGTATAGACATGTTTCCTAGGGGTATATGTATGTGTAACCCATGTGTTTACCATGCTTCATCTGTTTACCTGTATGATTTAATGACCACAGCAGAAGTTAAAAATTGTTTGGATTTGGAAAAGGTATGCATGATGTGAAACAACAGCAGAATAAAATAGGTTGCTCTCTGTCGTGAAGTCTTATCTGGTACTATAGTGCAAGCTATAAAGTTAAATACTGGCTGTTATGGAGGGGAGCATTTACACATGTCATATCAGCAGATGGCTGTTATGGAGGAGGGCATTTACACATATCATATTAGCAGATGGCTGTTATGGAGGGGGACATTTACATGTACCATATCAGCAGATGAAGGTCTATATAATAAACTGCTGGAAACTATTAAGTGGTAACAAAGCACAATGTTTAAGTTCTGCAGATTGTGATTATGCATTTTCTTTTTTTGTGCAGGGAGTTATACAAGGAATAGGCACAGTTTCAGTACCTTTACATATATCCTTAGTAATGGAGACTCTTGTTTTCAACATGTACAAACAGGATGCATTATGTTCACAGGATAGGGTAGATGAATCTGGATAATTTCAGTGAAGCTGAAAACAATGTCCTGATGCAGGCACTTGAGGTGCTATACCTTTGGGGGGGGGGGGCATGCCAACAATTAAGGAACCATGTGTGTCTGTCTGATTTACAGAAAATAATTGATGTGGATAGACACAGCTACACAATAAACCATTGCTTCATTGACATGCTCACCTGTGCCAAACAGAAGGCACAAAAGATGGCAAGGGAGACTTCCACAACATACAACATAGGGTGATCGACCAGGGACAACCAGACTGACAGCTGTGGAAGTGTTCCTTGTATCACTGAATGGAGAGAATGAAACAGGATTTATCCACAGGAGGGTTGTGGATGTAGTTGCCAGTCTAATCTATTCCTCTGATGTCTCAGTGGGTGATGGATTAGATTAGTAGCAAATTGCGTGCACACAGCTGTTACACCAGTGGATGCATCCTATTGAAGTATGCACAAAGCACATTTCTTTTAATGGGCATATCAAGAGTGCAACAGGTTGCCACCACCAGAAAACATAAGACAATATGCCAAGAAACTGACAGTATATACAGTGCTGTCCTACATGTCAGAAGCACACTTGAAGCATATTATAAGGTCTTTGTAATACTGTTGTCGATATTATATATTTTAAGGTGGAAACTTTGATGGGCAACATGAAGAAATGGTTGTGGCTGGACAATGTATGGAGGTGCTCACCTCACTAGAGTCCAGTGATGATACTAATTTACCTGGAGATTTGTCACAGTCAGAAGACATGTTGACACTGGTACCTCTTCTATTCCTGTGACTAGAACAGTCCTCAACAGAGGGTGCATGCATAGCTGAAGATAGTGGTCCCCTCATGGTAGGCATACCTACCATAGTTGAGCAACACAGGGATAGACAGTACAGACAGGATTGACCATTAATCAGCAGATCTATGCAGAAAGATGCTTAACAATCCTGCCTTTCCCCTTATTTTGGAGTGCAATTTCACCCTTCCATGCATCATACGATTCTTGTCTACAACACACATACCTACTGTCCTAGCTGAATGTACCCTTCTGAGAGGGTACACAATCTTTGACTATGAAGTCATTACATAATTATAATGACCAAGTAACTCTTGGACAGAAACCCTTCCCCCCACAACAAAGCACATTCGTAACCATGCAGGAATGCTCCTGTAACTGCATTTTGCGTTCATATATTACCTGCCTCACAAAAAATATATCCATGTTCTGTATACTTCTGGTGTCTCATTCAGAAGAAAATGAAAACCATAATCACCACAGTAACATATTTCAATTTGCTGTTGTTAGATGCATACAGTGTCCCCCCAGGAACCCATATCATTTTATTTGAAAGTAATAATATAATGACCTTGTGTTTCACCTACAGCATCTTTCCTTGCTCCAACTGTAAAAAAATTCAGCCACCTTCTGTGTGCACCTCAGATGTTTGATTGCAGGGAAAGTAAATGAAACTATGACCACAGTAAATGATTCCATCTTCTGCTCTTGGGCACATAGTCACATCCACTTCCCTATGCAACTAGCAATATCAATGATTGTTTTGTATGAATCATATAATTCCCCTTTGCTTTCATACACAGCCTACCTATTAAAACAAGATAAACACTTTTGGTGCACATGTCTAGTGTGTGATTGTAAAGAGACATAATGGAATCAATAATGAATTTTATATTATTGTTCATAGGTTCATAGATTAGTACTAAACTAGCTGTCCTTGCAAGCCATTTTAAGCCTAGCCAATTATCCCTTGTGAGACTCAAACCCTGCACCTTGTGTTTGTAAGGCAAACACCATAACTATTCCATCTTCTGCTCTTGGGCACATAGTCACATCCACTTCCCTATGCAACTAGCAATATCAATGATTGTTTTGTATGAATCATATAATTCCCCTTTGCTTTCATACACAGCCTACCTATTAAAACAAGATAAACACTTTTGGTGCACATGTCTAGTGTGTGATTGTAAAGAGACATAATGGAATCAATAATGAATTTTATATTATTGTTCCTAGGTTCATAGATTAGTACTAAACTAGCTGTCCTTGCAAGCCATTTTAAGCCTAGCCAATTATCCTTTGTGAGACTCAAACCCTGAACCTTGTGTTTGTAAGGTAAACACCTTAACTATTAGGTCACCCCCCCTTCCCTCCTCTTGTTTACAGCACATGTACACATGCATTGTTCTTTGCTTTCACACATATTCTGCTTCTCTTTCTTTTCCTTAAAGATAACTACCTTCTATATATTCCTCTGATGTTAGGCTGTGATGAAGATGAAAAAAACTAAATACAATAACTTATTTCAACTTATAACTCTAAGACAATATATATTGTGTCCACCCTCAACACTATGCCACTACAATTATAACTTTAATGTGATCACCTTGGCTTTTGCTGTCAACCACATATTACCACACCCTCAAAACAGATAGTCACCTCTGGCAATCGCCAGTGATGTGTGGTTGCCAAAAGATGTAAAATGACAGCTGTAGCAATGCTTTTGTGGTGGTTAATGTAGGGTACCTCACCAGCATGTCAACTGCCATGCAATATATTAAAAATAAACAAAAAAACTACATATGTGCTGTGTTGTGGGCAGTGTGTATTTTTTACCCCTGTTCACAGATTCTCATTGTCATTTATGTGCACTAGGTTAAATGCCCTGAAGGCCATTTTAAAACTAGCCAATAATCTGAGGAGATAATCAAACCCTGTACCTTGTGTTTTTGAGGTGAAGACTTTGGCCATTATGCCAAATCAATTCCCTATCTCTATCTGGTTTCTCACCAGAAAAAAAATAAAAGAATAAATGGTCACAATAGTGCATTTCATTTTGTATTAGAGACATGCTGTATCCAAAATTCTCCATCAAGGCACAGCAGTGATCCTTTAATTGTGATCAGTCCATCCTTGACTTTCCTCTACAGACTACCCCTCCAGACAGTCATGGTAATATATTAAAAGTTGCTGCTACACAACATTCACCCCCCACATTAATCACTGTAAGTTTCAATGATTAAAAGAAAAAAAATGTATTCTGATGCTTCTGTTACCACTTCCCCTCAAACCTAGCTAGTCTCTTGCTAGAAATTAAAAAATATTAATAATGCATTATCTGCAAGAGAAAACCACCCCAGGATATCTGAATGTCTATAGTTTCTGTAATCTCTAGTCATATGATTAGACATCACAGGGAAAGCACTGTTATCAGCTAAGAGCAACCAATCTCAGTTGTTTAGAGTACAGAGATATCTGACATGGGTCTGGTTCGTGGAGTGCAGGTAAGGAGTAATGATAACTTATAGCATAATTTCTTACTTCTGGGTTAAATGTTTCATTGACTTTAAATCGGGAACTGTGTTGTAATTATTTGTCTAATATAATTCCTGTACTGACCTAGTAATTATCTCTCATATGTGTTTAACAAGAGATGTTTAGTAAGAGATAGCTTTTTTATTTAAAATCAGACTCATACCAATTTTAAATTAAAAAAGATAGAGGCACTTTATGAGTCAGCAGTGGGGGCCCATAATGGGTAGGCAGCTCAGGACAAATGCCCCTTTTCTGGCCCCAATCCAGCTGCTGGTCATTTTGATTTTAGGAATTTATAAGGTAGTTTTCTTTCCTTTGAAAGTCCCACCTCTAACCATAGATCCAGAAAAGTACATGCAGATTTACCCTTCATATTCTTCAAAGTTCTATTAGGTGATGAATATGAAACATTGCTACAGCAAATGAAGAGATAATCTCACTCTTAGGTTCATTAGTGTCATAAGTCTGAGGAGTTAATGACAAAGTGGAGAACTCATTAAGAGTCCATAAAGCAAATTTATGTAATGTTAATTACGTTGGGTGATGTAAAGATGTTTCTTTTGGCAACTTCTCCAGAACCATGGCTCTGCTTTAGTTCCCTACTATGTATCTTAGACATGACAAAACATTTCTTGGCTGCTAATGAAAGGAAATATCTAATTTCAGTTGAGACTGAAAAGGTAAAGATTCACAGTCAAGAACTACATGAACTGAAATATAAGTTAAGGCACAAGTGTTTATATAGATAGATATTTGTGTGTGTGTGTGTGTGTGTGTGTGTGTGTGTGTGTGTGTGTGTGTGTGTGTGTGTGTGTGTGTGTGTGTGTGCGTGTGTGCAGGTGTATTGAAGGATGAGAATTGTTGCTTAGTCATTTAGCCATGTTCAGCTCTTTACAGCCTCAAGTAATATAGCACACCAGGTCTGTTTGCCAAGAAATGCTTCTTTATATAAATATATATATATATATATATATATATATATATATATATATATATATATAGGTGTGTGTGTGTTTATGTTTATTGGGGGTAGTGCACTGATCAATTTTGACTAATTTCAGGCTCAACCCAGGTGAAATACAAAACATTTCACAAACAAAAAATACAGAAATGTAAGTTTATTTCCAGTTGTTAAGATGCATTTCTTTCCATGTGTAAGCTTTAGCAAATTCATATTCATTATGTATTCATATTGAGTAATATTAATGCTAATGTATTCCACCACCTTCTTCTTTTGTCTTCAGTCTTTCTCGGCATAATGTTGTCTTTTGTGAATCCTGTCTTCACAGTAGGGCACCAGAGTATTTGAGCTTTAGTTTTACTGTCAAAAATTCCAGTGAACTAGGTTTATTTCCTTAAGTATTGACTGATTTGATCTTCTTGAAGTCCACAGAATTCTCAAAAGTTTTGTCCTACGCTACAGTTCAAAGACATCAATTTTGCAAACTCACAGTCCTGTGCTACTATTGGAAAAACCTAAGACTGGACAGTATGGACCTTTGTTAACAATGTGATGCCTTTGGTGTTTAAAGTATTAAACAGATTTCCCATATATTTCCTTCCCAGACACAATAATATTTGAATTTCATGGCTGCAATCCCCACCTGCAGTGATGTTTGAGGCCAAAAAATAAAATCTGTCACTACAGCTACTTCTTCCTTATCTGTTTGCATAGAACTGTTAAGGATAGAGGACATGATTTTATATATTTATTTGTTGATTTATTTATTTCTTGTTGAGCAGCAAGCCTACATTTGTGTGTTCTTTCACCTTCATTAATATACACTTCTGTCTTAAAACTTTCAGCCATGAGAGTGATATCTGAAGCTGTTGGTATTTATACCAATGGTTTGGCTCCCAACATCTGATTTGTGTAAACCAGAATTTTGCATGCTATATTTAGCATATAAATAAAATTAACTAGGGACAGTACAGAGAGTTGTTGAACTCCTTCCCCGAACTTTACCAGTCACTTAATTTGTATTTGATTCTGACTGTTGGTTCTTTTTCTCCATACAGAAGCCTCATGAGGCAATTAAGATTAGGTGATATCCCAGTCTCTCTAAGATCTTGGCAAAGTTTGCTATATTTCACAGAGTCAAAGGCTTTAGACTAGTCAACAAAACTGAAATTAATATTTCTCTGGGACTTTCTTACTTTCTCTGTTATACAGCAGATGTCAGTTTGATCACTAGTGTTCTGATCCATTCAATATGAGCTTGTATATGTCATAGTTTCCATTCTTGCTTGCAGGATCTTGAGCTGCTGAGTTCATTTTAATTGATGAATGAAAAAAAAAAATTTTATCTCACATTCTATTACTATTATTTAGTATTAGAACATTGTTTCCTTTTAAGCTACAAATTTCAAAACTATAAACACATGCCATTCAAATGGATTTCAGAATATGCTGTGTTCTGTGAAGTTTAATCTTGCATCTTTCAACAGCCACAGAGGTGTACATGACTGTCATAAAGACTGTTGACCTCTAGGTGACAGTATTGCATGCTGGATTCTGCAGTATTGCAATTCTACAGGGGAAAAATGTTATACATTTGTACTGAATGTGGGGGAGGGAGTTGATTATGGTTTGATTCTGACCTTAGGTTATTAAGAGCCAGAGCCAGATCCAGGGGGCCCTAGTTATGGATAATAGGTTGGTTAATTAATCTGTTCAGCCTGGATGCACAGGTTAGTTAATTAGCTTATTCATGCTCAAGCACTGTACCTTGATTATAGGATACAGGAGCCTTAATCATATACACCAACTAGCAGACTGTTATCAGGGATGAATTGTCAAGGAATTGTGAGTTTCAGTGTGCAACTTCTTCGTTTAGCACATAACCATGATCAGTGTTTGTGCTATAGAATTTGAAAGCAGTGTTAATAGCATAACAGGTAGCATACTTGCCATTGATGTAGAAAGCTGTGGGTTTTACTCCCACAGATTTAGATGGAATGCTGATGCTGTGGTGACCTTTAAGGGAGGGGGGTAGGGTGCTATACTCCTGAGTGAGTCCTCCTCTGGACAAGATGCTAGTAACTTGAAACCTATTGTTGGTTTGCCAGCCATTCCCTATTGCAATATTACCAGCTTACCAATTTTTTAACGTGGCACAGACAATTTATTCTTCAAGGGCAGCATGCACTGAATTTGTACATGAAACACTAAATGTAAAATTGTTTGCCAGCAGCATCATCTTCATTAGTGACATATCTCTTTAATGTGGAATTATTCAGATGACTTTTACTTCAGAAGATATTGTGTATATTGACTGATATTGTTGGATTGTAATGACAGAAGGTTGAGTGGCCTTTTATGGTTGAAATGAACTGAAATTAGCATTTTTGTCATTAGTGGTTAATGTATGCTTCATTGCTTGCTAGAAAACGTTAAAAACTAGAAATTTAAAATTCATACTAACTAGTAGTTCTGCAATATACAAGGAATATAATTTAGTGCAATCAGGATGATGAATCAAAGAACACATACATGTATGAATGACCCTAAAATGTGTGCAAGAAGCCGCTGGTTTGAAAACAGCCCAAAGGTAAACTTAATCCACCACTGGCCAGATACATTTTCTTTGAATGTGGGTTTCAATGCCATTTCAATGAATGTGAGTTTCAAGGGCAGAGAAGTTTATTTTTTAAAGCCGCGGTGGTGCAGTGGTAGCATTGTCGCCTCACAGCAAGAGGTTCTCCCATTCGATTTTTGGCTGTAGCACCTTCTCTGTGGAGTCTGCATGTCCTCCCCGCAGTTGAGTAGCGTTCAAAAGTCATGCATGAATGGGTGTGACTTCATTGAAGGTTGGGAGTCGAGCTGGCACCTCTGCACTGTAAAACTCTACTGCCAATCATTAGCGGACTGGAGTTCCACCGTGGCGACCGCTAACTGGGAAAAGCAAAAGAAAAACAACAACAACTAAGTCTGTTTTCATTATGAGCCTGCATTGTATTGCTTAGCAAATGGCACAGTGTTTGTGCTATAAAAGTTAAAAAAAAGTTTTAAATTAAATCCAAGTATCTGTAATTATTGTAGAAGTAAAGAAGAAAACAGTATGTACACTGACTGGTTTGAAAAGTGTTTATGGTAAAGGGGGAGAAAGAACCAAGTAATGGAACACTAGAATGGCTGTGGGAGTGAGGGGATGAACCATTACCCTGCCTAGGGCCCTATTTGACCATGATCCGGCTCTGATCGGCTAGGCTTAAAATGACCCTTAGGGCAGTTAGCCTAGTATTCACCTATGCACCTACAAATCCAAAACGTACTGTACAGTTCATTATATAGTACTGTATAGTTATTTACAGGAGTGTTTTATAAGCAGGAGTTTGCATCTGTCCTGTGGAAATGAGATGAGAAATAAGAATGCCTTTATGAGATTGTACAGAACTGTTGCTACAGACTTACAATAGAAATCCTTTTGATTTTCAAGGAATCATTTCTCATTTTTGCATTAGATTTCTGTTTTATCACCAGTTTTAGCTAGCTACATATGAAGTCTTCTGCCATTCCACAAGCAAGTTTCAGGTTCTGTAAGCTTTAACAGTTACATAAATGCTATAGGAAACAGAGGCAAAGCTAAAGCAAGGTGCACAAATGGACAAACAAAAGTTGGTCCTTCAGCTAGAACTGAGCAAGGCATTATGTAAGTAGAATGGTCTAGTTCACTGCAAAGGTATGAATAGGCCATTCAGTGTTCTTTTCTATTTGTTGTCTGAGAAATATTCACTATGGTTTCAGCCTTTGATGTCTGCAGTGCCTGGTTAGACATCTGTCATCTGTAGTGGTTATGCTTTCTGCACTGTCTGGTTAGGTATCTGTCACCTGCGGTAGTTAGGCTGTATGCAGTTCCTGCTTAGGTATCTGTCAGCTGCAATGGCTAGGCTGTCTGCAGTTCCTGCTTAGGTATCTGTCAGCTACAGTGGCTAGGCTGTCTGCAGTTCCTGCTCAGGTATTTGTCAGCTGCAGTGGTTAGACTGTCTGGTTAGGTGTTCATCAGCTGCAGTGGCTAGGCTGTTTGCAGTGTCTGGTTAGGTATCTGTCAGCTGTCTGGTTAGATATATGTCAACTGCAATGGTTAGGTTGTCTGCAGTGTCTGGTTACATATTCATCAGTTGCAGTGGTTAGGCTGTCTGCTGTGCCTGGTTAGGTATCTGTCAGCTGCCTAGTTAGGTAACTGTCAGCTGCAGTGGGTAAGCTGTCTGCAGTGTCTGGTTACGTATTCTTCAGCTACAGGGGTTAGGCTGTCTGCAGTGCCTGGTTAAGTATCTGTCAGCTGCAGTGGTTAGGATATTTTTAGTGACTGGTTAGGTATTCATAAGCTGCAGTGGCTAGGCTGTTTGCAGTGTCTGGTTAGGTATCTGTCAGCTGCCTGGTCAGGTATCTGTCAGCTGCAGTGGTTAGGCTGTCTGCAGTGTTTGATTATGTATTCATCAGCTGCAGCGGTTAGGCTGTCTGCAATGTCTGGTTACATATTCGTCAGCTGTAGTGGTTAGGCTATCTGTAAAGCCTAGTTAGGTATCTGTCAGCTGCAGTGGTTAGGCTGCCTGCAGTCCCTGCTTAGGTACTGTCAGCTGCACTGGTTAGGCTGTCTGGTTAGGTATTCATTAGCTGCAGTGGCTAGGCTGTTTGCAGTGTCTGGTTATGTATTCTTCAGCTGCAGTGGTTAGCCTGTCTTCAGTGCCTGGTTAAGTATCTGTTAGCTACAGTGGTTAGGATGTCTACAGTGTCTGGTTAGGTATTCATCAGCTGGAGTGGTTAGGCTGTTTGCAGTGTTTGGTGAGGTATCTATCAGCCGAATGGCTGGGTATCTGTCAGCTGTAGTGGTTAGGAATATGTCAGCTGCAATGGTTAGGCTGTCTGCAGCGCCAGATTAGTTATCTGTCAGCTGCAGTGGTTATGCTTTCTGCAGTGCCTGGTTAGGTATATGTCAGCTGCAGTGGTTAGACTGTCTGCAGTGCCTAGTTAGGTATCTGTTAGCTACAGTGGTTAGGCTGTCTGCAGTGCCTGGTTAAGTGTCTGTCAGCTGCAGTGGTTAGGATGTCTGCACTGTCTGGTTAGGTATTCATCAGCTGCAGTGGCTAGGCTGTTTGCAGTATCAGGCTAGGTATCTGTCATCTGCCTAGTTAAGTATCTTTCAGCTGCAGTGGTTATATTTTCTACAGTGCCCAGCTATGTATCTCTCATCTGCAGTGGTTATGGTTTCTGCAGTGCCTAGTTAGGTATATTAGCTGCAGTGGTTAGGCTGTCTGCAGTGCCTGGTTAAGTATCTGTCAGCTGCGGTGGCTAGGCTGTTTGCAGTGTCTGGTTAGGTGTCTGTCAACTGCCTAGTTAGGTATCTGTCAGCTGCAGTGGTAAGACTGTCTGCAGTGTCTGATGAGGTATTCATCAGCTGCTGTGATTAGGCTGTTTGCAGTGACTGGTTAGGTGTCTGCCAGCTGCAGTGGATAGGATTTCTGCAGTGCCTGGCTAGGTATCTGTCAACTGCAGTGGTTAGGTATCTATTGACTACAGTAGTTAGGCTGTCTGCAGTGCCTGGCTAGTTATCTGTCAGCTGCAGTGGTTATATTTTTTGCAAGGCCTGGTTTGTTATCTGTCAACTGTAGTGGTTATATTTTCTGCAGGGCCCAGCTACATATCTGTCAGCTGCAGTGATTAGGCTGTCTGCAGTGCCTGATTAGGTATCTATTAGTTGCAGTGGTTAGGGTGTAGGCAGTTCCTGCTTAGGTATCTGTCAGCTGAGTGGTTAGATTGCCAGCTTCCTGGTTAGGTATCTGTAAGATGCAGTGGTTATGTTTTCTGCATGTCTGGCTGAGTATCTGTCAGCTACAGTGGTTAGGCTGTCTGCAGTGCCTCATTAGTTATCTGTCAGCTGCAGTGGTTATGTTTCTGCAGTGCCCAGCTACAGTATGTATCTGTCAGCAGCAGTGGTTATGCTTTCTGCAGTGCCTGGTTAGGTTTAGGTCAGCTGCAGTGGTAAGGGTGTCTGCAGTTCCTGGTTAGGTATCTGTCAGCTGAATTGGTTAGGCTGTCTGCAGTTCCTGCTTAGGTATCTGTCAGCTGCAGTAGTTAGGATGTTTGCATTGTCTGGTTAGGTACTCATCAGCTGATGTGGTTAGCCTGTTTGCAGTGTCTGGTTAGGTAACTGTCAGCTGCCTTGGTTAGGTATCTGTCAGCTGCAGTGATTAGGCTGTCTATAGTGTCTGGCTATGTATTCATTAGCTGCAGTGGTTAACCTAGTTAGTTATCTGTCAGCTGCAGTGGTTAGCCCATCTGCAGTGTCTTGTTACATAACTGTCAGCTGCAGTGGTTAGGCTGTCTGCAGTGCTTGGTTAAGTATCTGTCAGCTGCAGTGGTTAGGCTGTCTGCAGTGTCTAGTTAGGTATTCATCAGCTGCAGTGGTTAGGCTGTTTGCAGTGTCTGATTAGGTATTTGTCAGCTGCAGTGGTTAGATATCTGTAACCTGCAGTGATTAATCTGTCTGTAGTGCCTGGTTAGGTATCTGTCAGCTGCAGTGGTTAGGGTGAATGAGCACCAATTGCAGCTCTGTGAGCGGCTGGTTTCAAAGATGTTGCTGAACAAAATGATGATCTCTGAGGTGCTGGTGGAGTCAGCCCTGCCTTCACACTGCAAGCAAGCAAAAATGCCCGTTGTGGAAATAATGTACTGTGATGACCAATTTACAATCATCTGTAGGGACTTACTGCTCTTAGAAAATAGGCTACTTGCTAATTTGGGTTGCATTTGTTTTAATATTAGGGCCAGATTCACGAAGGCTTGCACAGAGTCTTAGAGTAGAGTAAGACTCCATGCAGCCATCATGTCCGACGAACGATCCAGGAACAGCCTGCAGGGGCATGCAAGAGAGCTCCTAAAACAGCTCTTACACGGACAGGGCTGGGATATGCAAATTACCTCAATTGCAGGTGAAAGACATGCAAATGAGGTAGATTTGCAATTCAGGAAACTCAAACCTGTCCGAGTAAGAGCAGAGTTATTTGCAGAAATGTACTCAGTTGACAACTGAGTACCATTCTGCAAATAGCAAAACAGAGCCGTGACAGCTCCAAATAAAGGTTGCATCCAGTGCAGGAAGCATGCCAATGGCCAAATATACGGCCACTGGAAATGTTTCCTGATGCAATATGAAAATAAAAATAATTTTTTTTCTACGATTTCCGATGTTTAAGCATAGAGCAGCACCGCACAAATGGGCTGCGCTCTAAAACCCAGAAAACTAAAAATTAAAACCCACAAATGTGGATCTTATTTAAATTGTTATTGCACAATGCAAGGGAATGGCAGGCTGAAGGCAACATGGCCACCAAGTAGAGGTTGCTAAGGGGGGAAGCTCAGTCTAAGAGATGTAACCAAGCATTAGTAGGCAATCCTATGTAAATGAGGGTTAGGATAGTGAATCGCAAGTTTACATAGCAAATGAGCACAGTCAGTGGAGTGTAGGAGTAGGATAAGGGGAGTAACAGAGTAGAAGATAGGTGACATCATGAGGGGGGGTATGTATGAAAGAAGTGAAGCTCATTGGAGCAGAGTGGCATGTGACTGCTGTCATTTACACATCATGGAAAGATGTGTGTCAACAAGTAGGCTAGGGAAAGGCAGGAAATGGAAGGTGTATGCTGTGGATAACACCAAAGTTTCTTGCGGAGCGTGCATGCATGCGTGTGCGCGCCTGTAAACCCGAGTAAGACAGAGTGCATGCGTGGAAGCGTGAGTGTGCGCGTTTGAGCCGGAGTAAGCATGTATAAGGCTGTTTAAAGAGTTGTAAGCGCGTTTGCACTGGTGTGCTCGCGTTTTAACCCGAATAAGCAAGTTTTAGTCCGTGTAAGCATGTGTGCGTACGTGTTAGCTGCTGTGCGCGTGTTTGTGCTTGTGTGTGCGGTGCTCCCCCCTGAGGAAACAGAAAGGAAAATGGAAGCACAACAAATAGTAGGAAGCTACCAGGGAGTACTAGCAGAGCTAGCAGGTGAAAACAATCAGAATCAGGCAATCATAGGCCTGGGCCAAACAGCTCCCCACCATTGCCAAGGCCATCACAGGCAGAGCGTGACTCGGAGGAGGAACAACCTGAGCCTGCCCCAGTAGGCAGAAGGAGGCATGCCCAGTATGCTTTGGCCTTGGCAAAGAGGCAACGCATAGCACATACACTGGCTCAGTAGGAACTCTGGAAATGATACCTCTCTCTGACTTGCACATATAGTAAAAGGGATGCCTTAGTTGACACTACCTGCTTTCAAACATGTACAGGGAGTGTAGTATGTGCATCTGACATAGGCAGCCCTGCAGCACCACCTAAGGCATGATTGCCATGTGTTAAGCAATATAAAGCAGTGCTAAACAGCATTTACCACCATGTAGTATATGCAAACAAAATCGCACACACCAACTAGCACAACTGTGGTCAATGTTGAGTAATATTGGGCAATGTCCAGCAATGTTGGTGAATATTGAGCAATGTCGGACAAGCCTGGTCTAAGTAGGGCAGAGCTGAACAAAAGCTAACATGCTCATATTTGTTTAACTGGCCCCTAAGCAGTCTGGTCTGCTCAGTATGAAAATATAAAGCAGTGATGGGCCTCGATCCCAGGATACTGTGCACTATAGTCAAAGTACTGAACCACTAAACCATTGCAGTGGTCAGCCTGTATGAAGGAATGTTGATAAGTCTATGCAAAGTATCTCATGGAAACCCTGCAGGCACAGCATAATCCCTGTTGAGTTATGACACAAACGTGAGTCCTGCAGTAAGAACAGAACCTGACTTCCAACACACACAGTATAAATGTTAATATTGGTCATGTTCACACACATCAACAAATGTAGTGGACCTCAGATAGCAACATCCTGAAAGGTCACACTGGGCATGCTCACACACTTGAATAAATGAGACAAATGTCAGGCAACAAAACACGGAAAGCCTGAACTGGGCATGCTCACACACTTAGGCCATGTCTGAGTACAGCAGTGGGCCATGCATATCTGGCAGTTGCATGTGTTAACCCAGGAACATGTCACTATCCAGCAATCCACCCTGTGCACACAGTTATATTACAACAGACACATCTATAATATAGTGGAACCCTGTCATAATCAAATATGTTCTGCAGATACCGAAGTCGTTCATAGAAACTGGTAAAGCAAAGATGAGAAAGACCTGCAAACAGTATCAGCAATAAACATTGTAAATCCTGAACATTAGCATAGGTTCAGAAGTCAATACTAGGCTATCTGCCCTAGGGCATGTACAAGCCCAGCCAGAGTGTGTTTGGCATTGGCAACCCTGTCAGATTACTACACTGTGTGTGTGAATAGTAGGTCACACAAGATAGCCCATGTACATTTAGGCTAGTGTGCCTCTGTCTAGCAGGGACACAGGAGATATCCCAGGGATAAACATACGATCACCCATACAGTCATCAAGATGTCTCCTGTAGGTGGTCAGTGGGTGGCTCTGCCTATGTGAAACTGGGATTACAATCTGGAGTGAGTGGAGGCTCTGGGATAAGAATCTGTCCCTCCAGCATGTCCTATTAACATCTGTGTGGAGGTATACGTCCCTGGAGTGTGTAGCTCCAAGGGAGTTGGATATCCTGACATGGAGCATGTCCAGTAAATCTGAGTTGGGTATATCTGTAAACAACAGGCACACATCATATCCGAGTAGGTGGTAAGCGACTGAGTAGAGCTGGAGTTACTGCATCCGAACTGTGCAGGGCATCTGTGTAAGTCCCTAGATCTGCTTGGTGAGGAACTTCTGTGGCCAGTACAGTTGCTGCAGGTGTCGGGTAAGGTACACCTCAAATGTGGCATTGTAACCAAGCATGGTTGTGATGAGTATAGGGGCACAATGACCTCACTCGATCTAGATGTGAAACCATATGGGATAAGGTGGCCCACAAAGAAGGTGTGTCCAACCACTTTGACAACGTGAATGTCAAAGGCAACAGTACGAACAAGTCATGTCCCCAAACCCCTAACAACTCCTACCATATGTAATGGAGTACTACCTATGTGGTAATGTGTGGGCATGTTGTTATTCCCAAAGGGGATGACTATGCAACTAATGGCATTTAGCTGTAGGGCATGGCTCAGGCACCAGTCATCCATCTCTGTGAGACCCTGTTTGAGTATGCATGTGGAAGCTGGAGAGTTGATCATGGCACCCAATTTGCAGTCAAGTGCAAACATGTTCAGCCATATTCCCCCTGTGGTAGCCTGTACGTCAGACAAATATATACTGAACAAGAGAGGTCCCAGGACCGAGCCGTGTGGGATGCCACATGTAACTGGTGTACAGTCAGATATGGCACCTGCAATTCTGACCATGTGGGTGCTATCCCTGATCCAGGTAGCACTCCATCGTGTGAGATATGTGTCCATATCGACGCCGGTGAGCCTATGCATAATGGCCCAGTGGGTTATTGTGTTGAAGGGTTTTGCAAGGTTCAGGTAGGCTGTGTGGACAACCGTCCCTATGTCGATGGACCTGTTAACTGTTTAAAGAATACAAACAGGTTCAAGAGGCAAGATCTGCCCACAACAACACTGAAATGTGTAGGACACAGTGTCTGTAGGTTCCCGATGTCTATGTGTATGAGTCCCATGACAATACGCTCCATAGCTTTGCAGAACAGGCTAGTTAGGCTTATAGGGCAATATTGTCTGTGGTCCGTTGTGGCACCAACTTTGTGAAGTGGGATCACTGTCGCTGGACGCCATTCCTTGGGTACATATCCTGTAGTAACTCCGATATTGAACAGTGATGTAATGTGAGGGTTACGTCTGTCATGAAGCTCGTGTAAGATGCAGGCCAGGACACCGTCTGGTCCCATTGATACTGTGATGTACGCTTTGGGGAGGGCAGCACTCACCTGTTACTGTGTGATGTCAGGGAGGTTATACTCTGTTGGGATGGATAGTTGCTCCTTAGGGGGGATGGGGGGGAGACATCTGCACTGAACCTGTTTGCCAGGATGTTGGCAATGCCAGTGGGTTAAGGGTACATTTAGTCAGTATGCAGTAACTCACAGCATATCAGTGAGTGTCCACCCAGGTTCCTGACATAACTGAAGAAGGCCGTGTGATAGTCCTACATGTCTGGTGCAATTGTCCGGTAGAAGCGGCCCTTAGAAAAGTTCATGAGTGATCGTAGCTGTCTGCTAGTACAGATCACAGATGCCTTCCCAGTCTGGGATTGTGCTCTATCATGTAGTAGCATCCTCCTGATGTTGTACAGCTTATTAATGGCTGGGGTCTACCAGACAGGTCCCCTGCCATTGGAGTAGTGAGTCCTGTTGTTATTTGGGATAGCACAATCCATGCAGTCCACTAGGTGTCCATAGAATGAGTATGTAAAGGATTCAGCAGTGTGAGCCGTATTTGCTACTGTCTCAGGGTCTCTGAAGGATACCACCTTGCTTTGGTGAAGTGAGACGTTGGCTCATGAGAACTTCACCAAGATTACCCAGGATGGGTGTGTGGTGGGTATATGTATGTCCAGTAAGATACATGTATGTTCTGACCTTACCAATGAGGGGTATATTGCTGGTGTGGAACATAGAGTCCCCATGTTGGTGATGATCAGGTCCAATATGTATTCCCCCTTGTGGCTGTGCTGACTGTTTGTGCCATAGCATATGAGTCTACAAATTATAGCTGCTGTTGGGTGAGGGTGTTGGGGCTTGAGTAGTATCCCCAGTCAATATTTGTGTATATGAAGTCACCCAATATAATGGTGTTTGTGGAGACCTTCATATTCTCCATAGTTCCCATGAAAGCTGAGTGCAGTTCCTGAGTTTGGGAGGGTGGTCTGTAGCAGGCAACAAACTGAAAGGCAGTTTTGCACAATGGTAGTTGTATATGTATGGTCTGTGATGCTTTGTGCAGTGCTACTAACCTGGAGGTGTGTGTATCTGTGATGTATATGGATACTTCCCCTAGTTGTGTTGTCTGTTCCAAGTCTTGTTGTCAGAAAGCATGGTATGAAACATAACCTGATAGTGCTGGTGTGCATAAGTTAGCCTGAACCAGGCATCTGTTAGCGCACAGATATCGCTATCCTCCATACTGAGGAGAGTCCTGAGTGGCCGCAATATGAGGGTAATACATCTGGTGTTGAGCAGCATTATCCTTAGTTTCATTTAACCTGTAAGGTCTATGGAGGTGGGTTTGTCTTTTGAGCCCTGCTTAAAAAAGGCACTATGGTGGTAGCAAGAGCCTTAGCCAGCATTCAAAAGTCCAAGGATGACAGGTGCAAGCTGTCCCTAGTGAAGCTATGTGGCATGTTGAGCATGTCACCACAGGCTGACAGACATTGTATCCCCTATGAATGAAACAAATTTGTTAGGCAGCTGTTAAATATGATATGTTTGTCTGTATACTGTGACATCATAATTGGTGGGTGTAAGATGCTAGACAAGGTCAGGGTCATACTGGCCTGGGCTACATGATCAGAGTGTTCCTCCATGTATCATGTCATGTGGTCCAGGGAGTAACGTCTGAGGTTTTACGCACCAGCATGGACAATGATGGTGCCAGTCCTGTACTTGCTTTGGAGTGACTGCCTGTGTTATGTGGCAGATCCTAGCACCCGACAGACAGCCCAAAGTGACTATTCCCTTGTTAGGGCTGGTGAGCAGTACATCAGTGTGTCTGACAATAAGTGTCGCCTATTACAAGTGTATTAGGTGTGTTGTTTAGCCCGAAGGGCAGTGACTATGTGGCACACTGACATTGTGAACTATGTGATATGTGGGTATTGTAGTGGGGTAGCAGTTGTGTGTGTGTCTGCTTTGGAGGTCTCTGCTGCTTAGGCAGAGTACATTTACAGCATCCGAGTATGTCTATATGTGATAATGTGGTTTGAGTGCTATCGCTAGAGGATATGTGAGACTGATATGTGGTGTGTGTGGTTACCTTCACCACCGGATAGACTGTGCCAGTCATGGGTCGAGAGAGTTCAGCACCCTGTATGTCTCTATAGGTGCATCTCACACATATATCTGAGTTTGTCGGGAGGAGGAGAAGGTTGTCTGTGTACATGAGGCAGATGTGAAATTGTGTGAATATCACAATATTCTCCAGCTGGACTGGAGAGTACACAAAAAAATGACCCCTGGACATGCCAGGATATTATGATGACATACTCTGTAGCCTGATCACAAAGGATCAGTAGGGGGTTAAGTATGTAAAAGAGTATAACAGGGATTAGTGCTCATGTTCGTTGGTGTTTTGTAAAGAGTAGCTGAGAAGGAGTCCAGACTGAACCATGACACCTCCTTCAGCTATGTCATAAATAGCAATGTACACCCATATATGTCCTGAGTGAAGGCCTACTGTACCTGACTGACAATGCCGACATGCTGACAGACAGGCCCATATGTACATACCCACCACCCACTGACAATAGGCCATATCATCATACCAGGAGATATCACATGTAGAATGGATGAACAGCTACCCCCACTGCCAAAAGCATGACAGCAAGTGGAATACATTGATTCCCAATATGTGTCATGCACAAACTACAGAACAAACAGATCCTGCACCTGAACAGTCAACTGAGCCTCACCCTCTACGCAGGATGAGGAACCGTTGAATGTGTCACAGCAACATATGGCACTCCCCACAAGTGTTGGTGCACAACACACCATGGGAAGTCAAGTCCAGTACGCCTATGAAGTCTGATCTGCAAGGTCATGGAGTCCATCATGGTTACAGTCATAAACATAGCTATTGGAAGCTGACATACACACAACCCTACCAACTGTGGTATGTTCATGTGCGGATCATGGTTGTTCCCAAACATGCTAGACTGTTTGCAAGGCAGCCACCCACGACATACATCAATGAACACATCTACACATGTCGCACATAGACTTTGAATAGCCCTTTATCAACATCCCAGACACATGTAGTATCCACAAAACCAGCAAGCTGTGCATAAATATGTGTTGACATATGACGGAATGTCAATGTGTCTGCAGATAGATCACACAAGGTAAGGATTATGAGGTCTTGTTCAAGCTGTTGACAACTGCTGACCCACATGGACCATTCCTGGAATAGCATAAAACAAAGTGTACACACATCACCATGTCCAGTCTGATGATGTAACCATCCTATAAATACAGCAGGAGAAAGGAAACCAGCCAGTAAAACAAATAGTGCGCCATGTTAATGCATCTCTCTCTAGTATCATAACATAGTTAGGTAAGAGTTTGAATCTTGCAAACAGTGAGTGTGTGCAGTTTCCTTTGAGAGGTGTTCCCTTTTTGGAGACTGGGAAAACTCACTAAAAGAGGTACATTTCTCTTTGGAAAGTCTGATGATGTCACCATCCTACAAATACAGCAGGAGAAAAGAAATCAGCCACTAAAACAAATAGTGCACAGTGTTAATGTGTCTCTCTCTAGTGTCATAACATAGTTAGGTAGGGGTTTAAATCCTGCAAATACTGACAGCGGGTGTGTGTGTGCGGGGGTATGTGTGTATGTGTGCAGTTTCCTTTAAGAAGTGTTCCCTTTTTGGAGACTGGGAAAACTCACTAAAAGAGGTACATTCCTCTTTGGAAAGTCTGATGATGTCACCATCCTACAAATACAGACGGAGAAGGAAAGCCACCCAATAAAGCAAATAGCGTACCATGTTAATGCATCACTCTCTCGTATCATAACATAGTTAGATAGGGGTTTGGATCCTGCCAATGCTGTCTGTGTGGGTGTGTGTGTGTATGTGTGTTTGTCTTTGAAAGGAGTGCCCTTTTTTGGAGACTGGGAAAACACACTAAAAGAGGTACATTCCTCTTTGGAAAGACTGATGATGTCACCATCCTACAAATACAGACAGAGAAGAAACACCACCCAGTAAAGCAAATAATGCACCATGTTAAAGCATCGCTCTCTAGTATCCTAACATAGTTAGGTAGGGGGTTGGATCCTGCAAATGGGGGGGGGTGTATGTGTACAATTGTCTTTGAAAGAAGTGCCCTTTTTGGAGACTGAGAAAACACACTAAAAGAGGTACATTCCTCTTTGGAAAGACTGATGATGTCACCATCCTAAAAATACAGACGGAGAAGGGAAACCACCCAGTAAAGCAAATAGCGTGCCGTGTTAATGCATAGCTCTCTAATATCATAACATAGGTAGGGGTTTGGATCCTGCAAGCGCTGTGTGCGGGGGGAGGGTGTATGTGTGCAATTGTCTTTGAAAGGAGTGCACTTTTTGGAGACTGGGAAAACACACTAAAATAGGTACATTCCTCTTTGGAAAGACTGATGATGTCACCATCCTACAAATACAGACGGAGAAGGGAATCCACCCAGGAAAGCAAATATAATGCCATATTAATGCACGTACCACATAGACAGATTACATGACTACTGTGGCACTGTGATTATCAAAGGGGAGCCTATTGTCCACCTGTGTCCCGTGTTCCCTTCTGACACCTTCAGTGTTAGGCAGGCTACCACCTATGTGGCAGTTACTGCGTAAGGTGTTTTGGAATGGGGTAAGGCACTGCAGTATCAACACTGGTGTTCAGTCCTGCAGAGATATTATTCCAGACATATGTTACCTTTCTTAATGGGTTTCTACACTCTTTTTCTGCCTCTCTGACGTTTTTATCTGACAGTACATGCAGAGGACTTACTCAGGCAATTTTATGGCTGTATTATTGGACTACAACACTTTCTTTCATGCTCTCTCCCATATTTTATATAACAATACATGCAGAATAATCACTAACCTGCCTGGTGGCGAAGCCTATCAGCATAGGCTTGCTGATTCATAGCATGGTCACCTGCAGCTGTAAAGTAAATGAGGGGCTATTGAGACATACCTATCCGTTATACATACTCCATTATCAATTCTTACATACTGCATTCCATGGCTACATACTCAGTTGTGGGGCATCCCGCATCCCACGGGCCTCCTGTATCCACTGGTTCAGGCGGTCCTGCTTTCGTCTTTTCAGGTCTGCATGGTGGTGACGGACCTGCTCACCAGTCGATGAATGCCTGTGGCACTGGTGAGGTCACGAGATAACTGGTTCCAAGCCTCTGACTTGTATTCCGTCCCTTGGAACTGGCCCTGCAGGAGTCTTGACTCGTGATGGTGGACAAGGAGCCAAACCATGTATTTGGACTCCTCAATGCCCCAACGTTGTGCTTGGAAGCATGTTCCCTCTCCGACACCAGACATTCTAACTGCAGATGTGAGCTACAATCAGTTATGGTGTGTATTCCCGCCTATGGGGCTTAAATATGCCGCATTTCCCGCACTTTTTTGTGATTGGCCATTTTGTAAAATTCTATGCTGACTGCAGACCTGCTTAGTAATGGTTAAACTATCATTCGTAAGTATATTAATGTTAACAGTGGATGTTTCCCCTATGTTGTCGTGGCTTAGTGGTTCTGTACTTTGCTTCTGATGCACAGAGTCCTGGGTTTGAACCTTGTCATTAATTTTATTTTCATACTGTAGAGACAGGCTAGGGGGTGTGGCTGCATTTAAGCAACTTTGCTCTACGTTGCTCCTCGGTGCCCTACGGTGCCCTGGTTGGCACGGCACGCACGTCTGCACAAACACATTGCGCTAGGTAAAGCGCTTTTAAACTTTGGGCAACTCTATTGCACTGGGTAAAGCGCTATTAAACTATGGACAACTCTGTTTAGCTGGGTAAAGTGCTATTAAACTATGGGCACCTCTGCTTAGCTGGGTAAAGCACTATTAAACTATGGTCACCTCTGTTAAGCTGGGTAAAGTGCTGCTTAACGGCAGGCTATTATATATCTGGATCCTTTAAAAATATATATTTTGTTCATTGATACATTGGCCATTTCACTGCTTTTAATAATATTTTAATCATATATGTCTGGTATTATTTCAAATACTGATTTAAAACATAAATAAGAAGGGGAGTGGTGAGACTCGAAACGTGAATGCCTCCTCTTTGTGCATACGCTCTACCATTACGCTATTGCAATTTGGTATGATTTGCATAAACATTCTTTCTTATGCTCTTCCATGTCGGAATTGCTAACTATAGCTAAGCAATGGGTACACCCACGCACACACGTGCAAATACGGGCAGCTGTATCGTGGATTTAAAAATAAATAAATAAATATTTTTCTTTTTATAACTGTGATGGGGGTTTACAGTGTCAGGGTGTGTGGTGTTGGGTGCAAGTACATTTGAGCGAACTCGATCTTGTGTGTTGACATTTTGCTTTTACTACACTTGCAGGGGCGTGGACATTTAGACTGCTCGGCAGTCAGACACGCCCCCCTGCTTACATACTCGGTTCGTGTAGGAGTTACGGTTGAGTCAGCATGCCCTCATGAATATTCATGGCACGCTGACGTCATACCGTTCAACTGCAGCTTCCGAGTGAGACTTATTAAGTCTTACATGGGGGAT